>NC_031782.1:2727044-2748586 GCF_001522545.3 Parus major
ATTATTATTATTATTATTATTATTATTATTATTATTATTATTATTATTATTATTATTATTATTATTATTATTATTCTAATGCATTTTTATTAGTGCAGTGTCTGGATCCAGCCCTGCTGAGGAGTCTCTTGGACAGGCTGATGGGATGGGGTGGGCAAGGACTGACCCCCAAACCATCACACCAGGCTGGGATGGGGCAGCCACGCTCCCAGCAGCACCAACCCCTGGGATAAATCCACCCAGACACAACCTGGGAGTTTGTCCTTGAGCTGCAAATACTCAAAAAAAACCACCCCATTTCTCTGATTTCTACATGAGAAAGGCAGCAGCTTCCCTTGCTTTATTCCCAGGAAGGAGGGAGAGGAAGCATTTGGTGGCAGCAATCCCACCTGCCCGCCCTGCTGGCTGTCCATGCAGGGCTCAGACACACATCACTGCTCAATTGTTCACCTTTTCCCAGGGAAAAAACCCACACCAGAACCGTGGAGAGGGAATATTTGGTGTTTCCTGTATGCCTTCAATGCCCTCTAGTGCTGCTCTGCACCCCTGGCCGGGTGGGATCTCGGGCTGGGCCAGGAGCTGGAGCTGCCGACAAAATTCAATTCACATTTAGGATTTTATTTTGTTAATTAAAATGCTTATTGATGACTGGAGAGAAGCTGCCGCCTGGCCAAGAAGCAATATCCTGAGTCAAATAGCAGGGAAGCAGTTGGAGAGAGTGATTTCATCAGCAGCAGATGGGAAATTGAGCTCTGTAATGCAAACTGTTCCATCAGATTGTCCGAGCCCGTTTGTTAGGATGGCAAAGGAGCTGCCAGCTCTCTGCAGCATTAAACATTCTGCATCCTGGAGAATTCCAAGGTCCTCGATGTGTTAGACCAGTCAATATCAATTTGTTGGCTTGTGGAAACACACAGGCTTTACATCTTTAACAGGCTCTGTGTTAAATTAAATCTCTCCCTTCCAAACTCACAGCTCTCCATCTGCATTTATAGAGCTTTGTTTAATGCCCCAGAGCAAACCCAGCTTTCTTCTTTAAATAAATCTTGGTGTCTAAATTGTCATCAGAAGGCTTCAGATTTAAAACAGGTGGGGAAAACAACAATAACTTGCTTTTAGGTTGTAGAACGAATTACTGGTATTGCTTTTTGTGATCCTAAATATTTCCAGAAGAATCAGCTCCTTCTTGCCCCAGAACTGCTTCATGTAAGGAAAAAAAATCTCCTCTCCCCATGCCCATTTCCAGAATTAAATTCATGCTTGGGCAAACCCCGTGGCAATCCCACTTTTCTGGCAAAAATATTCTTTTTAGTCAAGAGTTAAATATCTCATTGACACCTTGTTTCCTCAAGTCCTGGTACCTAATCAGGCTGAGTGGGTCCGTGTGAATTTTAAGGTGTGAATTTTAATAGACAAACTGCAAGCCCCAAATCACCCCTGGAAGATTATTCTTCATAAAGGTGAAAATGAATGAATTTTGATGAAGGTGTTTTTATTTTAATGGTATTTCTATATTACAAATCATCCTGTAGGCTCCAAGATGTTTACGAAAGCAAATTATTATGAGATTTTTCTTTAATGCCCAAGATGACTGAATCATGGAGATGGAGAATAAGAGAGCTCTGTTTTAGTAAAATTATGCAGTGTATGACACCTTATTTTAGATATTTTGTTCAAATAAGAGTTGTTAAATTTGTGGAAAAATCAAGTATAAGTTGCCTGTTATCCTCCTTTTCTTTATGGAATTATATTCACATCTCTCTGTATTTTCTGCAAGTTTCTGTGTCGAGAGGCTGTTTTTTCACAGTGTGCTGTGCTTCCTGAAAAATCCTGACTGTTATCTGCTGGCCTGTGGAAAAGAGGGAGAAATACATATGGATTTCAGAAATAATCTACCTGCTTTCTTAAAATGAGCAGGTGGGAAAAGAACATCCTGAAACCTCAAACAATGGGGATCTTTAGCCTTGCACAGGCTGAAATTCCCACATCTATTTAACAACAGTGGCCTCTGGTGGAACTTTTTCCCAAGTAAGGGAATTTGCTGGAGGATGGAGACATCCGGGCTTGATAATAGCTGAGGATTGGAGCTCAGGAGCACACCCCGAAGCATTGGTGCTTCCAAGCAGGTCGGATTTTGGCTTTTCCTTAACACTGACCCAATTTTAGCACGTGCCTCAGCGTGTGTTCAGTGCTGCTGCATTCCTGAACACTTGGAGATTCCTGGGTGACACTGCCTGAGTATGCTTCTTCCTCCTGTTTCCTCCTAAAATATTCCAAAAGTAGTCTGGGAGACCTGGGAGTCCAATCTAGGTTTTTGCTTTTTCTCCTTTTCCTTTTCCTTTTCCTTTTCCTTTTCCTTTTCCTTTTCCTTTTCCTTTTCCTTTTCCTTTTCCTTTTCCTTTTCATTTTCCTTTTCCTTTTCCTTTTCTCTTTCCCTTTTTCCTTATTTTTCCCTTCTCCTTCTCCTTCTCCTTCTCCTTCTCCTTCTCCTTCTCCTTCTCCTTCTCCTTCTCCTTCTCCTTCTCCTTCTCCTTCTCCTTCNTTCCCTTCTCCTTCTCCTTCTCCTTCTCCTTCTCCTTCTCCTTCTCCTTCTCCTTCTCCTTCTCCTTCTCCTTCTCCTCCTCCTCCTCCTCCTCCTCTTTTTTTTTCCTTAGACATTAATTTGTACCTCCCAAATAGGAAGTGATCTCTCCCTCAGGTTTTTCCATCTCTGTTACGTTTGTAAAACTTCAGCATTCACTGGGAGATGTGAGCAGCAAACAGCAAGAGACAAAGATGGAGAGAAGAGCAGCCGCCTTTTAATTTCACTAAAAATCTTCTGGGATTAGAGAGCCACCACAGCTCCTTTCTTAGGCTTTGGTTTGGCAACCTGTTCCCATTCCATGAGCGTGTAAAGCATATGCTCACCCCGAAGTACCGCTTCCATCCCATCTGCCTGCAGTCAACTGCTCGTGTGTGTGCTTTTCTCAGGGCAACCTTTGCATCTGCTGGAATTCCCTGCCAAAATCGCAGCCTCTGTGCCTTGTTTGGATGCCCAGCCTGATTCCTGGGACTTAGAGCTGAGCCTTGCAAGGCCTAGGCCGGGCCTAAAACCGTGAGGTCACGTTGCTCACCCACGCCCTTCTCCATTTTAAAGCACATTATGATGCAGCAGAGTTTCATTTGATGTTATCTCCGCAGTGTGGTTGGAAGGAGCTGATCAAAGTGAAATCCACTTTAATGAGCTTTTCCCAATGACCTGAGAGAGCTTCCATGAGAAATCTGCCTGCGTCACCCCGGCCTAAGGAATCTGTCAGGAGGCACAGACCCCTCCCAGCACTGGGGACAGCGTCAGCATTCCCCCTGCAGCCTGGCAGCGATCTGGGACGTGAAATGCATCTCGTGATACGTTATTCTTTCCTCAGCCAGCCCTTAATGACTGCAGCTCCAGGCCAAATCCAGGATCCTAAAATGAGGCCATCAACATCACCCAATTACTGCTGTTATTAAAAATGCCAAGTGTAATCATAATAATAATTAGACACGTATTATGCAGCGCTGCCTAAGGAATAGACTCGAAGTGTGTAAGATGTCATGCAAGCCCTGTTAGCAGAGCTGGGCAATCTCACCACCTCCACAGCACTGCAGAAGATAAAATTGCATTTGAATGTGAATTACCTGCATAAATCCTGTTTTCTCAGCCTGTCACCTTCTGAGGTTTTATTTTGGGTAGGTTTTTTTTTTTTTATTGGTTGGTTGTTTTTTTTAATATTGCAACTGGTTATAGCCTCTCTGAGTTTACCTCCTGCCACTAATGCCCTCACAGAGACTCTGAGCATCCAGAGAAATATCTCCCTTTGATCTGTTATTTATTATCAAACAATTATCCAGACAGCCAAGTTACACCCACAGTCAGTTGGTGCCTCACATGCCAGAAAAGCAGTGGTCCAGAAGAGAAGGAACACACTCAGCACCAGATGCTTTTTATTGACTTCAGGCAAATACTTCCCCCTCCTTGAGCTTCTGTTGGGCCTAAACCCCACAGCCTTTGTGAAAACACTTGAGTAAAAGTCCTACAGAAATGTGCTAATTAAAAATGTCATAAGTGTGCTAATTATGTTGAAGATTACCATGTCCCCAGCTGATCTGTTCCCAAGTTGCCATTTGAAAGCCAAGCTTCCAGTTCCTTCCAAATGTACGTGGAGAAAGCTGATATGGCTCCTTTGTCCCAATCTCCTGCGTTGCATCCTAAGCATAATCTCCCTGGTTTTGCAACATTCAGACAAAATCACAGCTTTTGAAAGAGATTAGGTGGTGTAACTTGGCTCCAGCCATCGTTCAATCCTGGCATCTGTTTTATTGCTTTATATATTGTGGAATTGAGGGAGATTATCTTCTAATTATTCCCTGTAGTCTGCAAGACAGATGGAGGGGGGGTAAAAAAAAAAAAAAAAGCAGCAAATTGTGTTTCATCAACGTGCTGCCAGTATGTGCTCAAACTTCAATCTCTTTTCTGGTCGTTGTCCCAGACATGACAGAAGTGTGGGAATCATCTGCAGATGGGATATGGATCTGTAAGACAAGGGTTGATCCAGCTCCACACAGACTGTACCTACATGAGTGGCCACAGAATATTCAGGGTTTATATTTGTTTTCTTTTTCCAGCGTGGATTTAATGGTCAGGAATGAAAACCTGTTGAATCCAAAAAGAACATGCAGCCAAACTCACGGAAGATCCAGCAGAAGCTCACTCAGGACACCTTAGAGACAACATCTGAGATAACTTTAGCCTGGCCTGCCCCTATTGCACACAAACCACAGCTTAGTTCAGTGGGAATCAACCTCAACTATTTATTTTTGAGGTTGTCTGGAAAGTGGATTTAGGCTTAGCTTTTGATTTTCTCCCTATCCTTGCATTGGCACAGTCACAATCTCTTTGATTTTCCAGATGGGCAAAAGTTTCACATGGATTTGAGGTGGAGGCGTTTTCATTTTCATGTTTTCTATTCAAAATAGCTCCTGCTCTGCTGTGGGGTCACAAAATGAAACATTTCTGTGGAGACAGGGGTGAAGAGCAAGAGGGACAATTTACAGAATGGCAGGGCCTCAGTGAATGTAAGAGTGAGGAAAACAAAGCAGGAGAAAAACAATCCAAAAAGGAACCGAGAGGACACAAAGATGCAGCTGAGGAAAATGCTGAGTTTATAATCAGAGAATTTAGTTGGGCCTTAAGTTGCTCCTAAATACAACTTCATCTGCTCCTGACCCTTTTTTGCCCTAAAGAAAGGGGAGAGCTGCTCGTGAGGTGCTCCTGCTTCTTCCACAGGCTGCCAGCTCAGGGCTCACCCTCCCCTGGTACATCCCTGAGGGAGGGGAGCTTCTCTGGATGTGTTAATCCTCAAAGTAATGATGCTCCTGTGAGTTTCATGACATCAAACACTGGGAGGGGAGGGGGTAATTAGTGCCCCAGTGGCTGCAGAGTCGTCAGCAAAACGCTGGTTCTGAGCACCAGGCTTTGAATGGGTCATGAGGAAATGGTGTGGGGCTGCTGGAGAAGTCTCTGCTCAGCAGGAACAAGAGAAATGGGCTGAACTGAATACTGTAATAATGTAATAATTTAATATCAGAGAAATGTCAGACAGTTTGGGGAGGGCTGTGTTTATCTCCAGGCCTGGTGCAGCTTCAGTGGGAATGGTGGGGCTCTCTGAACCTCTTTTCTATAAATCCATACCTACCCTTATCTTCAGGGACTTTTTGCACATCCAGGCACGTATTTCTGTTTGTTCTTTACTTTTGGGAATGCTGTGCAAGAGAGCTCCCAGAGACCTCGAAGCCGTGGAACAGGCTGGGATCTGGGATCCAATCCTGTGGGAAGAGCCATCTGCAGGACGAGAAATGTTCACACATCCTGTGAGAGGAATATTTTCAGAAGACTTTAATCACTGGAGGAGACATCCCAGTGCAGTTCCTTATCCTCTCTTATTAGGGGACCTTCAGGGAGGCTGGACAGCTGTGGTCAGTGGTTAGGGCTAAGCCTGGGGTCAGCCTGGAGAAGGGAGACAGAGTGATGGGGGGAAACAGAGATCAGGAACTGGAGCCAGAGAGTTTTCCAGTCTAAAAGTGGGGAGAATGAGGATGCTGGAAAGCAGAGTGATGCCCAGGAGTCCTGCAAGTTCTGTGTGCCAAGCAAGGCGCAGACAAGGCTCAAGCACGAGCAAGGCACGGCCCTTGGAGCCAGGAGTCCAAGGCAAGGCTGAAGGTGGCTCAGAGGAACAGTCAGAGGAGCCAGGGATTAATCCAGGAGCAGCTCCCTGGACAGGCTGATCCAGGCCATGGCTCCCAGGGGGCCTGCAGGACTGACAGCTCACACAGAGGCTGATCCAGATGCAAATCCACACATAGGCCCAGTGCCAAGAAAAAGAAACCCAGGCATTAACCAGTGCTGATGATGTGTCAAGTCCTTTTTTTAATATTATCCCCCTGGCCACAACATTGGGCAACTGTTCTGGGGGCCAAGTGAAAGAAAGGACATTTTGGTGGCCCAGTGTAGTGATAAAAGCAAGATAAACATGAAAACCCTGTAAAAGCTGAAGAACACAATCCACTGAGTGCTTCCCTACAATGATCCTTGTCCTCTCCTTTGAATATTGACTTTTCCACCTTTTCCTAATGTCCACTCAGTGTCCTCAGCTCTTTTTCTTTGCTCCTCCCCTGCATTGTGGCAAAACCCCTGGGAATGGCCTGGCCAGTGGAGACTTCTGGCCACTGTGTGGTGGAGGTTCCTTCAGAGGAAACCTTCACAGATTATGGAAAAAAACACCTCTTATTTCTAGAACTATTTCTAGAAGAAGGCTGAGCCATTGCAGAGTTGCTGGGAAGGAAATAAACTTGAAATGTAAAATGAAAGCACTGCAGAGTATGTGATGAAAGGAAATGACTTCACAATCAAGGCAGCTTGATCATGATCTGTGTGAATTTGTTTCTGAGTCTGGGGAGATGCTCTGGGTCAGCCAAGGGTGGTGCCCCCAACTCTGAGTCCTTTGACAAATGTTTGGCAGCAGCTGGACGAGGAGATCTCACAGGTTTGCCAGGTCCTTCCACTCTGGCAGCTGCTGAATTCAGCTGCTGACAGCCAAAAGAGCAGCGTGGTTTGCAAGGGAGCAGCAAAGTGCATGGGCAGAGAGAAATGCTGTGCAAAACAGCTCCGAAAAACACAGCAAAGGGGAGCAGATGCAGGAGGAGAGGGGACCACGGGGACACAGCAGGGGAAGAGCAGCATGTGAGATTTGAGATCCTTTCACAGAACTACAGCTGGTACCTTGCAGAGCACTCTTTTCTGAATGGGAACAAAGTATTCCCCCAGCAAACACTATCTTTAAATGATTCTATATGAGCTCTGTTTGGGGGCAGGGGAAAGAGAGTTGTTCAAGGCAAATGTGAGGCCAGGAGCAAAGTGAAATATTATTATATTAAATGTCACAGGACTGTGGTGTTCCAAGAGGTGTTTGATTTCAAAGCATGCTGTTTGCAGGTGTCAATCACAGCCCATGGTTTCTCTCTCTGGTCTTGAATCCTCTAAAATTGCACCACACAGGAGCTTGGAGCCCTCCCTGGCTGTTCCCTGCTGGAGAGGGATGGTGTGAGCACAGGAGACACCACACATCCACTGCACCGGCCCTTCCCACCCAACCCTGAGGAATCCAAAAAGAGTTCAGTATTGGCAGGCCCACCTCCACATTCCAGGCTCAGGGCATCTCCATTTTCCCAGAAATCCAAACCACTTCTCTCAGCTGTTTTGAGTGTTCAGCTGAAGCGAGCACTGCTTGTCATCTGTAACCCAGACCCAGGGCTGCACTGAAACAAAGCTATCCCTCATTGATGAATTTGTACAACCTTGCACCCACAATTAAAGCAATTAACTGAAATTAATAATAAATACATTGGTTTTTGAGATGAGAAGGGTCTTTCTTGCTTTTCTCTGATTTCTCAGTCTGGCTCAGTATAAAGTGGGGGATTGCACCCTGAGGAGCCTCTGTCTGACACAGAGTATGGAGCTGGATGAGAAAGAGCAATCCTACCTTCCAGAAATACACCCCTCCCCTGGCTGTAGGCTTTCACACCTCTAGATAAGGGTATCACAGGTTTTTCATCTGGATTTGTTTGGCTTCAGCTGTGAAAAGCTACAAAATGGTTTGGTCAGACAGGCCTGTAAGTGTTTCCCTTATGTCTCTGCTGTCTGTAAAAATTCAAGTTACTTTTTAAACTCCTCTCTGCTCAAGTAAATGATCTTTGTCCCTTTGGATGCTCACAGGTTTGGTGGTCTTGAATACAGTTGAGATACCCAATATCCAAAAACAAAGTCTCCACTGGCCAATGTGCAGTCAAAATTCCTGGTTGTTCTCACCACTGAGCTATCTTTGATTACTTCATAGAGAAATGACATGGACCTGGTAGATCCAAGGGAAAATAAAGTGTTCACCCGATCCTTTTAACCTAATCCAATTTTCCGAGGCCCCCACACAAGGACACCTGTGGTTTTTCCACTCAATCAGAACAATTTGTACAACACTGCAAGGAAAGTTGCCCCATCTGGTAAACTCCTTGCTGAGCAAGGGTGGATTTATTGTTGCTATGTGATTCCTTAATCCCTTCATATTGTTTGTGATGTGGGACTGGATGAACATAACTGAAACACAGGGTTTAATTACATCCAGAGGCTTTTGATGCTCTGAAGAAAGGAGAAAGACTCGTGGAGTCAAGATCTAGGCCAACAGCAGGTAAGAGCTTTTGAGGCTTCTCCCTCTTGAGCACATGATTTGGCTTTCCCCACAGGCACCCCTGCTAGGAAAAAAAAAACTAAATTAATCTGTCATCCACAGGGACTAAATTCATTACAGGTTATGTGCCATGAGACAGCAGCAGCAGCTGAGTTTGGGGGAATTTAATTGAGACCTGATGCCAGCCCTTTGCAAATCAATGGAAATATCTTACTGCATCTTACAGCCCAAGTTAATTTGGAATATTTATTTATTGTCAGACCAAATCGGGAGTGCAAAAAATAACTTGATGCTGAAAGAGGGGTACAAATTGTGGATTTGGAGTCAGTGCATGGAGCATTTTCTTCTCTGCTGAGTTATTTCTGAGAGGTGTTTCTCTTTCCCTTCACACCCACAGCACACTCATGTCCCCCTGAGAGTGGAGATGCTCCTTTATTTTCACACATCATGCAGGCAGGGGAAATCATGCCTTGAAGCTGTAAAGTGCAAATTATACAGCAAAAGCAGCCAGCAATCAGGAAAAAATAGAATTCCTGTAATGGATGCAACCATGAAAACACTGTCACATTCTCAGAGCCTTGTCGCCACCATCCAAACCATCCTGGCTCCACTTGAAGTGCAATCAAAGAAATTATTTTTCCTATTCTCTAATCCATTATTCACCAAAAAACAGCACAGAATGAAAACAGAATTGCAAAATTCTGTTTTCAGGTTCAATCTTTTTGGAGGTCTGATTCCTCTGAAGAACTTAAACCCAGAAGTGAAACATCAAAAATAAATTAGACAAATTATTGATGCTGAAAATTACAGGAGAGTCAGGAGTCTCTCCAGTGCCTTTATAGACATCTTTGAGATCCCTTTCTTAGGAAAACATTTGCTTTCAGGGAAGAACATGATATAACACAATCAGCTGCTCTGATCTGATTTCAAATTCCCAAGCAGGCTAATATTTAAACTGCCTGATCAATTGTGTCTGCTTCTATAGCCTCTTAATAACAAATAAAAGGCATTTAAAAAGTTTATTTTGTGGAGATCTCCCCTGCAAAGGGACAATAGTTCAGCTTTTGGTGTCTCACTCCCAGACATTTGTGATAGGACAAATGAATTCTGCCTGAGATGCCCACAATAACCCACAGCTATTGGAAGAATAAATCTCTGCATCACATTTCTACACCCCACAGCAGATGAATTATGCAGGATAAATACATCAGGACCCATCAACTCAGCAAGGAAACAGCTTCAGCCACAGCATTTTAATGGTCTAATATAAGGATGAGATATTATTGGCTCAGTTTTGCCTTCAGTGCCGTCTGTAAATACATGTGGTTTCTTGAAAGACAGCAGAGCCTTGTAAATATTTAGGCTGTGCATTATCCCATATGGCAGCAATCCGTGGGTGACTTGCCACTGGTCCTCTTGAAGGGTTGTTTTTGCAGATGATGAGCAGAGTCCCGTGTCATTAGAATTGTACAAAAAAGACTTGTGGTGTTCTACACCAATGGCCCCAAACCCCACATCCCACAGCAGCCAGACTGCGAGGGCGTGGGGAGATTTAATTGAGCTGGATTTTTACAAGGGGATCGCTCTCCTTCCTCCTGTGCCGTGAAGATCATTAAGGGCTTTAGGTTATCGCTTAATCTGACACCGAAACGAGTCAGGTCCGACTCAACCACTGCTGATTAAATTCTGGTTTTCCTCAGCAGAGGGAGCTTGAGTCTGCAGCAAGAGCTGCCGGCTTCCCTTGGGCTTGTTCTCCTCAGCAGTGCCAGGGACATCCACAGGTGAGCGAGGAGAGAGATCCTGGCACCAGGGAACAGCTGGCAACAGCTGGATCCCTCTGGATCAGGAGAACACCGAGCAACCCAACATGTGCAGGGTGTACCCAGCCCATGGCCCTGCTCCAGGGGGGTTCAGCTCAAAGAGCAGCCTGAGGTGGGGCTGAAACCATGAGAAAAGTGATTTTCCACCCTCCTAGTCAGCACAGGGTGAAAACAGAGGGAATTTAAGTAGTTGAAGGTCTGAACTGAACCAGGGATGGGATTGAGGACCCTCGGTGCTCATTGGGAATTGGGGATGAGGATGTGGCTTTTCACAGAGCCAGCCATGCTGAGAAAGCTGGGACAGGGAATTAGTTATAAAACCAGGTTTCTCAGGAGTTTTTCTCAGTGCAGGTTGGCACAGCAGTGCCCAGAGGCTGCTCTAGGACACATCTACACCCTGAGCACCGTCCTGGGCAGCTGGAGCAGCTCCAGAGCCAGTGAACACTCCAGGGATGTGTTCACCCTGCTGGGAGCCCACGGGCTGGCACTGACCATTGGCCTCTAGGGTCTAATAAAGGGATTTCTGCTTCACCCAGAGCAAATAAAACACAGCTCCCCAAGCAGCTCTCTCCAAAATCCTGTTGTTTTTTGGATCTCGGGGCCCCTTGGAGGTTCAAAGCCACCCCTGGCAGTGGCCAGGAGCAGAGGGAGGCACTTGTGCGCTGCCAATTCGGTGTGAAAACATTGTCCTGATGTTTGTAAACATAACAGGAGGCAATTAGTGCTCCTAACTCAGCCCGAGATAACCGAGGATGGGAACACCCGTCTCAGAATAAACAGAGAGCTGAGCATGCAGGTATTAAAATCACCCCAATAAAAATACATGTTGAAAGAATTAGACACAAAGCCCATAAGATTGAATTCTTAGGCCTTTATCCCGTGCACTAGAGGAGTAGTTATCTAATTTTATTCCTCTAACAGGCTGTGATCCATGGGAAAATACTTCCATAAAATAGCCATTAACCAATTAATAACATTCTGGCTTGAGTTGTCTACTTATAATCCATCTTTTCCCACATATTCAAGTTTAAGCTGTATAATTCTAACCTCAAGATTCTCCTGATGGGCAGATCATTTGTTTTGATGGAAGGAGCCTTGAAGAAGCGCCTGCTACCCACTTATTTTCCAGGTAAATGAAACAACGTGTAAATGAAGCAAGCTGCAAAAAATTAAATCTTGCAAAGGTCTAATTCAGGGCTGCCTGATTAAGTATGCATTGGATCAGCCCCGGATTGCAATTGGTTTGCATATTTCCCAAAGAAGTGCCAGCACATTAAATGCCCATGAATGCAAATAGGCAGAGTTTTTATTTTTTTTTTTGGATTTGTATAATTTAAGAGAGGGTGGCTGGAAAATGAATGCACACAATAGGATTATACAATATTCTCAGGGGTTCAAACAAGTCTCTGTGTGCCCCGGGGGAGGCCGATGTGCTGATTAAAGCTGAGCCTCCGGGGAGGAGGAAATCACAGCGGATTTGGGGACTCACCCCAATTTTCAAACAGGGACAGGACCCATTTCAGCCACGTTTTTGTGCTGACAGCAGAGCAAGGCAGGGCTGCTGGTGAAGGGAAAATTGCCCCCTGACTCGGCTCCACAGATGCTGTTTGTGCCACGGACAGAGCAGCAGCCCCTGCACAATACATTGATTTTTCACCCCATTTATGCCTCCCCTTCCCTCACCAGCCTCTTGTGGGCATTCATAGCCATCATTCCCAAGAACATCTGTAAAAACCAGGATGGCACCACCCTAAAGCTCGCTGTTCTCTGCCTCTCCTGAGCAGCTCTGAGTGGGATTGTCGGAGTTTTATGTATTTACACCAGCAGAGAAGGCCTGGGATGGGGACTTTTTTCGTTTATATGAGTCTCAGCGCCACAGGGGGTATTTAACTTTCTGCCCTGGTTGCTGTAATTCTCTCTCCAGTGGATATACAGTTCAGATCAGGTTCCTATTGCTGTGATGACAGGCATTCAGCAGGCACTGTAATTGCAGAGTTAAAACAGCTCATTTTCTTACTGGCAAGCTGTAGTTAAAGAGGTGCTAGGAGGCAGCCTGGCTGTCTGCAGAGGAACTGATCAAAGCACTGAAAGGCATCTGGCTTGTCTCTGTTTTCTTTCACCACCCCCCTTGCTGATGGAGGGGAAAAAGAGAGAGAAGAGGAGAAAAAACGAATGAAAAAAAAAAAAAAAAGAGGAAAAAGAAGGAAAAAACCATTAAAAAGGAATTTATGAAAATGAATACTTGTCCTTTTCCTAAGGGTAAAAGGCAGTGTCTTATTAAAGGCAGTAAACACAGTCGGGTTAGGACTATTTTTTTCAACTCTCTGTATTTTTTAATGAGAAAATTGGGGCTTGTGAATGTTCATTTGTGTCTATTTCCATCAGCTCTTCCCAGTCGGATCTGAGCTGTTGGGGAGCACTTTGCACACTGCAGAGAGAGCTTTTCCCATCCCTGTACCAATCCTTCCTTAGCACACTCAACTTTTTCTCCTTCTGACCTCCACCCTTATCTGAAGGACATCCAGCTGTAGCCAGAATGTGATGGACAATGGGATTCTGCATCCTGAATTAACAACAAATCTACAAATAAAACTGTTTTACTTTAACTTTTTTATTTGTTCTAATTTGTTCCAATTCCTCCTGTCATAAATTTCAGCAAATCACAAAGGAAGAGGTGAACAGAGTTGTCAAACCACTTCATATGAAGGATAAAAAAAGGGGGAAAACTCCATCAGCAGGGGAAGGTGTCCATCAAAAAATTGACATCAGTCATCCAAAACCCACTGAGAAGTCACTCAAAATGTTTCTCCCAATGAAATAAAGGAGCCCCCAGGCAAGGAATGGCTCCAATTCCAAATAAGAAAAGAAATGTTGCTTCTTGAGGAGAAGGAGCATCCAGGTGAAATGTGGGAATTTCTTCCTGTGAAGCAAAGGGAAAAAGGTTAGCACTGAGGGCACACACTCCCCTCCAGCAGCCCGGAGAAGATCCAGGACTTCTCAAAGGTCCTCTAAGGCAGGACCCTGACCCAGCCCATTCCATTTCCCAGCATTTTTCACCCAGGTTTCCAGGCTGGCACCGTGCAAAAGCAGCAGGAGCTGCGCTGGCTCTTCCCAGCCCCTGGGATCTCCTCGGGGACAGGGACCATTCTCACTTTTGCTCCTCTGACACTTCATTTGTTGATTTGTCTCTGGGGGTGACAGCACCGCTCTTCCCACACACCAAAGAGGGGCTCAGAGTCTTTGAAAGGAACAAACAAACCCCGTAACTCCACGAGGAGCCCAGACAGGCAATGTTGCAAATTAAGTTGAAAGAGGCCCAGTTACTGCACCATTATTTGATTTCCCCTTCTCTAATCCCTTGCTTGTAATTAGCATAATTTATTAACATATTAGAGCCATGCATGTGAACCCTCTTTATAGTTGCTGAGTGCTCCCTGAGGCTGCCTAGTGAAAGCTTTTCCCCACTGTTTAATAATATGTTACATAAGGAAAACCAGCTTCTGATATAATTTAAATTATGACTTTCCTTTCTGCCTCTGAACACTCATTTCCTTTAAATGGGGTTAATTTCCTTAAATAATGAAAATCCTCCAATTTCAGTTTTCCATTCATTAGACCCCCTTAGTTCAACATGAAAAAGTCACACGCCAAGAGGGAAAAGAAAAAATAAATTAAAAATAAAAAAAAAAAAAAAAAAAAAGAAAAGAAGAGAAGAGAAAAGAAAAGGAAAAAAAATATCCCATTGAACTTTGAACCTAACCACCCTGAGAAGAGGTTTCCTGGGATCCTGTCTCCTTCTTTCCTTCCTGGATTGAGAAGGATATGACACAGACTGTCAGGAGATGAAGATGGACAAGCCACTTTACATCCAGCTCCCTTCTCCCATCTGGCACAAGAGGTCCTCTGCATCCTGAGCCCATCTCAGAGTTGCAAACATTTAATGTTCCTCTGAGGCATCACAGCCAAACGTGGATTTCTTTGTATTCTCCCAGACAAATCCCTTTTTTTCATTAATCTGCTGCTGCTATTTTGGCAAACGAGGCCACCCTGTCCCCTTTCTGATGATCAGTGGGTGCCCAGGTCCATCTCTGGGCACAGGATTGCACCTCCTTGGCTGCTCCAGTAACCTTTGCCTCCACTTCTTGCCCTTAAGGCATCACTCCTGACCCAAACTTACAGCTCACCTTGCCCAGGAATCAACCCCTCAGCTCTTTGCTCTGATGTTTTTCATCCCTGTTCTTTTTCCAGGTCTTCTGAACCTCCCCTGTGATAACCCAAAGTGAGGACACTTGCAAGAGGTAATTCAAAATGTGATGAAAAGCAGAATTTCCTCCTTATTCCTCTACATTCTGTGCAGAAATATAAACACATTTCCCTGTGGAATGCTGGCTCAGGAGCTCCCTAGCCCTAAGCCCAGGACCCCAAGCACTAGCTAGGCAGAGAACATGCTCAAGAGAGGCAAAAACAGGGCCAAAATCTGGTTTTCTGCTCCTTGTGCTGCTTGGCTCACCCAGCACGTGCGTGCCCGACTGCAGCCGAGTTCAACCTGCCTTAACTCCTAATACCTTGGAGGATTTAGGCCTCTGTTATACTTCAATAAACTGGGAATAAAGTAATTTCTGCCCCTCAGAGAACAGCTGGGAGCTATTAAAGCTCGTGGCTGTGTGCTCCTGGTGGATAATTCCTCCTGCTGTCCCCGTGTGAGCACAGCCCAGCCCTGGTGGTGCTTCCAGCTGTGGAGTGATGCAGAGCAGCAGCATCCCTCACGTGGCTGAGGCTTTAAAGATGGTGTTTCCACGTTCACAAAAAGGGCTCTCTGCTCTTTTTATAAAGAAATACCTGTTATGACAAAGCCCCTGGTGTGTCCCCACTGAGAGGTTTTATAAACACCTCATTTTGGGAGCAGAAGCCCTGAAGGGAACCGTGTGTTCCTCGCTCTGTGCTGAGCACCTGTCAGAGCCCAGCAGTGCCCTGGGACCTGGGCAAGGCTTTATTAATCAGCAAATAAAGATCCCAGGATCCCTGAGGTTGGAAAAGGCCTCCAAGGCCATCAAATCTGGCCTGTGGCTTATCCCCACCTTGTCCCCAGCCCAGAGCACTGAGTGCCACACCCCGGCCTTCCCTGGACACCTCCAGATTCCCCAGACTCCTGGGCAGCCTCTCCCAATGTTTAACACCTCTTTCCATGAAGAAACTCTTCCTGATGTCCAGCCTGACCCTCTCCTGCTGCAACTTGGGCAATGTTCTGCTGAGTTTGGGTCAGAGCTGGTGCTTGCAACCCCAGTTAACCTTTCTGCAAGGAAAAACCCAACCTAAATAGCAGAAAATGTCAGGGAAATTATGTTAATTTTCAGAGTGAGTTTTCTCCAGGACCTCAAAGAAATAAGTGAATGTTATTGTTGTTCTTACTTGCTTTTTATCACTGGGGAAACCCAAGGACAATTAAATGAACTCGCTGGAGATCCCAATGCCAGAGAAGGAGAAGAAACAGAAATGTTTCCTGGCTGCCGCTGGAGGTTTATTGACTTGGGGATTTTAGGGTGCTTTTCATGAGAAGCTGCTGGTTTCCTGAACCCAAAACTTTCATGGAAATGAGCAGCCCATCTGACCAGGAATAACTCCTGCTTTTAGGAATTAGCTTCACCACAAAAGGGAGAAAACGAGGCTCAGACAGGAGGGTTTGGATGTGTCTCCCCTTCCCACCCAGGGTGAGAGCCAGCAGGGCCCTCCAGGGACAGCTCCGTGCCAGCAGGGAACAGGAAAACTGGTTCCCACCCCACTCCCTGCTTTTGACTCCCAGCACTCGACTAAAGCAGAGTCTGCTCCCCTCTCCTCTCTCCTGAACCTGATTTACTGTGGGATTTATCTGATTTAGGGTTGTTCTTCTTTCATGCTCTGCTCGGGAGCAGCGGTGTCTGGGATGTTGCAACATTTAGAAAGCTTTTGGGTGTATTTATGTGTATTGAAATGTACTTTTCATGGTACAGCTGCACACGCCCTTTCCACTATTCAGCCTCTTCTCCTCCCACTTGAAAACAAACCTTTTGAAAGCAGAGGGGAAGAATAATTAAAGAAATTGTAATCTGCCTCAGGTAATGACATGATTGAAACATCACCATTTTGTCTGGAGGGTCACAGGATGGTTTTATGAGAAAGCTTTAAAGCTGCTAACTCGAGAGAACCTTTGATATTTCACCTTTTGTTGTTGCTAACGTGTTCTCCTTCCTGACTCTTGGAAACAAAGCCCTGTCGCTTTCGACAAATTTGGTGCCAAAGATGTTCTGCCACAGGCTGGTCTGACAATCCTGGAAGATTAATTGAGCAGCTACATCTGAGATATTCCAAATTGTTTCAGTAATTTAGATATTTACCAGGCAGGAGACACCACGGCCCCGCAGTCAGCCTTGGGAATGGGATGGTGGATCTTACGTGGTGTGGTGTGGTCCCTGTGGGGTGATTTGGGGCTCAGCAAGAAAAACTTCTTCTCCTGGTGGCTTGTGTTTCACCAAAACAGCTGCAAATAAAGGGAAAAATGAACTTATGTGCTGCAAAGTGCTCGTGGTGGCATCAACGGGGATTGGGCAGAATTCTTTTCCCACTCTTTGTAATACAAAATAAAGTCACTAAGAGCCAGGAGAGGAGATTCCTGCAGCTTTGATGTGACTTCTGTGTTTTCAGAGATCCAGCAAAGCATTTCTCACCAGTTGGTATCACACAACTTCCTTGTTGGTCCTGTCTTGATGATTATGAACTAACATTTCCTAGACCTTGACTTTTTACAAATGTGTTCAGTTCCCAGAATTGCTTAAATCTTGTGGGCAGGGATATTTCTCCACTGGTTTGCTTCTAGTATTCTAACTAACATATATTTCCACTATTATTCTACCAGGATTATACCTAATGTATATTTCTGCTGTTGGATAGTTGTTGTTCATGATGAAAAATGAAGTTATTTCTGATCAAGCAGTGGCAGACAGAAAATGGAAAAAGAAATGTCAAAACTAAACTGCAGTAGAGCATGAACTCCACTCAAGCAGCCATAGAAGGTTCTCAGGGTGTATTTCCCAGATATTCTTCACTCAGCAGCAGCTCATAGAAAGGTTTGCAAGCAACAAATGAGACGGATTGGGAGTGTAATTGAAAAGAATGTGAGGATTTTACTTGAAAAGACATTAATGGGTCATTTCTAAAACCATACTGACATTTCTCCTTGTACAAGAGTCTATTTGAGGAAAACGTCTGCTTCTTTTGTGAGATGCAGGAGGTTTGGAAAAGATGTAGAATTTTGCACTGTAGCCAAACCCAAATGAAGACAAATGAAAATGGGCTGGTGGCAGCCAAAGGAAGCCAAGTCAGACCAGAGACACTGCTGGGACCTGTCCATCACGGGCTTCTGGCAGAGATCCTGAGCAACTGAAAATGTTTCCACCATTGCTCTTGCAAAGTGAATGCTCTGGGCCTCATAAAGAGCTGTTTCTTGTGGAAATCAGTGGAAATATTTAGCCTTTGGGTCCTGGTGGAAAGTTGTCTCTGCTGAGTTTGGCCAGCACGGCTTCGTCTCAAAATTATCTTCACCAGCCACCAAATGAGATAAATGAGAAGCTGAGGCTTGGAATGGAACCACTGCTGCTTTTTGTGATACCAATGAGATGGAATTGTTCTGCCATAGGAGAAGAATTAATAGGAATTATTATACATTATTTGTATGTCTGCCATCCTTAAAAAAAAAGAAAAGGGTGCTCTAGACCCTTTTGATACAGAGTAATGAAGGATTTTTCTCTCTTTATTTTTCCTGGGCACACCCAAACTCCTGGAGGCCATCTCCTGTAAAAGAGGGAGGTGCAGGCAGATTATGGAATACATTTATTTTACTTTATTTTATATATTGTCTTGTCAGATACACTTAACAGAGAGGGATGCAAAACAACGGATGGATCTGGCAGCTAATTTATGGGTGGAATACCAATTTTTTTCCATCTGGAAGTGATTTTGTCTTGGGTTTTTAAATGCTAATTTTGTGTCTTCTGCACAGGTTTATACCACAAACACTGAATACAGAATTCTGTCTGGGAATTCCCATGCATATTGTCCCTGTTCCCAATATTCCAGATTGTCCATGGACTTAGAGCAGGGTAGATGGAATTGGATGGATTTTTGATGCAGATCATCTCAAATATTTTTTACCTGTGCAAGGATTCACCTGTCAGGAATGTTGGGTTGAGCAACTCAGAGGTCCCAGTGCATCCAGTGTGAATTTCCACCATCACAGATCTGTTTTTATCCACATGGGAGGGAGTTATAACGTGGAGATTTCCTAAAGGATGTGTCAAAAATAATGTTTGTTAATTTAGGAATAAGTGGGAATGTGGTGCTTGACCCTCTGGATGCCAATGTCCACCAAAGCTGCTCTGACACTCCCCTCCTGAGATGGGCAGGGGAGAGAAAATGTAATAAAAAATCAAGATAAGTCCAGGGAGAGCTCACTGAGCAATTGCCCTCCCAGGGAAGACAAAAAGATCCCAAAATCTCGCCATGCAAACTCAGCACAGAGAAAAAACTGCAATAAGCACTGCACTTGGTGGTGGTTGAAATATTGCTGTGGCCTTTCTGTGGGGAAATCCTCTGGGGTTTTGATCATTGCTTTCCCCAGTGAGCTCCATCCAGGCAGTGTTTACCCTCTGTGAGCTCTGCCCTGGCTGCGATAGAGAAAGGAGGGGAGAGAAATCAAATGCTATGGAAAACAAAAGTGGTCTGAAGTGGAGCTGTAGCTAACTCCAGCTGTAACAACAGGGCTGTGGCTTTCCAAATTTTAATCTCCCAGAAGAATCTGTATCGAATTCTTCAGCCCAGAGGTCAAGAGGGATTTTAGTAATGGAATGGGACAACTCAGCCTGTAAAGCCTCGTGGGCAAAGGCCTTCTGTGGAGTAAGCGTCCGTGGTAAGTGCTCCCAAGCCATGCAGGAATAAAAATAAATAAGGGTGATTATGAAGTTGTTTTACACTTTTCTCTCTTCAATCACATCACTCGTGGCGAGGATGACATGCTCTGCACGGGAGGCAGCTGAGATGGAGGAGGCAGCAGGCCCCATGCTCAGGTTTCTGACGTTCTTGAGCTCAGCCTGTAGTCATGGCACAAAGGCTGTCTCAGGAATGCTCCCTGGCTTTTGTCATTCCGGTGGTATTTGGATACAAAAGTGTGTGAGAGTTGGGAATACAGTCTGGGCAGCCTCAGGGCCTCAGGACCTCTATTACAAGTAACAAGCTGAAATGCAGTCCTTGCTGGAGAAAACGGGGTGGGAATCCCTGGCAACAAAAAACCTGTGGAAAATAAACTCCAATCTCTCAGAAATCCTTGTTTATTCATCTCCAGCTCCTAGGAGAGCATCCATTCCAGCGCCAGCCTAGCAGTGAAACCCATTCCCCTGCAAAATGGGGAATGTTCCAGCCCATGGCACGAGCCCTTGGTGCTGATGGATGGAGGGAGCAGAGATGACCAACACCCCCTCTGCATTCAGACAGAAGCTGAGAGAAGTTTTCCATTTCCCACAGAAATGCCTCCCTCTGCAGCACAGAGAAAGCTGGGATGGGTTTCCTGTGCCACACCAGGTGCAGGCAGGTGGAGAACAGGATGAATGCCAGTCTGAGGGGCAGGGGGGAGGCAGATGTGCTGTGCTGTCTGCTGGGAAATTCAGCTTTATCTTGGGGTCTCACTCGGAGCTTTTGGTTCCCGTCAGAGCAGGGGGCTGAGCCTCTGTGCCCTGCTGGAGCAGAACCACTGCCCACTGTAGGGTTTGTGGGTCACTGATCATATCTCCTAAGGAGTGAGGGGGAATCAGAGCTCCTGCAGCCAGGCAAAACCCTGCTGCCCTTCTCTGTTTCCTTAAATTCCCAAAGTCAGCACGTTCTCCCATCGCTCTGGCTCTCACAGGGCAGAGCCAGAACGTCCCTGCTGAAGTGGAGCAAACGTTTTTCCAAAGGGTCAGAGTTCAGGACGAGCTTGTAAGCAGATTATGGGGCTGGTAGAAAGGCCAAAGGCACCCTAAGTCTTTATATTCCCAAAGTGCTGCGTTAAACTCTAGCCCAAGGATGTACTTAACCCCAAAGAGGACGGAGGTCAAGTGAACTTGCAGCATTTCAAACGCAATCAGTTTGGAAAAGTAGCTGTTTATAAAGAAGTTTATTGCAGACTCGAGCTAATGTTAGCATTCCCTCTCTACAAATAAGCCTGACCTATTGTTAGTCTTGTCAAAGAGCTGCCACGTTTGTTTTATAGCATCGCACAGCTAGGCTTTATTTCAGTTTAGATTAAATCTCAGGAACGTTTTGGCTCAAGGGCATTGAAAGGAGATGCAGGGGGAGTGTTTTTAGTGTTTTTGCCATCTCTCTTTAGGTACTTAACCCAGACTTGCTGCTTATACTGTCGGGAGAGTGAAGGAGAGGATTGCAGAGGGCAGCTCAGAGCTCCTGGAATGGGCCCTGGACTGAAACCTGGGGGTCTTTCTTCTTTCTTGGGCCAAAAAAAAAACCAAGGTGCAAACAGGCCAGGCTTGGCCCGGCCTCAGCAACCCTCCTGCTTTTCTCAAACATCCTTCAGCAGGCACCAGGACACCCAAGGGCTGTGCCAGGATGGCAAACAGCCCTGGCTGTGCTTGCTGGGGGTGCTCAGCAGTTCCCACCTGCTTCTCCCTTTGGATGAAAAGGAGCAAATACATTATCTGGCCAGAAGAACTTCGTTTTAAATCACAGGATCATTTGGACTGGAAAAGACCTCCAAGATTATTGAGTACATCCTGTGCCCCATCCCCAGCTTGTCCCCAGCCCAGAGCTCTGAGTGCCACCTCCAGGGATGGGATCCAACCCTCCCTGGGCACTTCCAGTGCCTGAGCTCCCTTTCCATGGGGAAATTCCTGCTGCTGTCCACCCTGAGCCTCCCCTGGCCCAGCCTGAGGCCGTTCCCTCTCCTCCT
>NC_031782.1:2748786-2756835 GCF_001522545.3 Parus major
TTCCCAGCTCCATTCCCTTCTCTAGACACGCTCCAGCCAATGAGAATAACAACACAAAAATAACAAAAGATCTCCTTTAAAAGCCTGTAGCCACTAAGAGAATCTCCCCCTTGAAGACCATGCCCTGTACACATCATTCTTTTTAATTACCATTTCTACAACCATCCTAATTAATATTTCCATAATCATTGGAGTGACACCAGCAATAGTTCTGAGGATCTCAAGGACTGAGATCCCTTTCTGGGGGTGTCAGCAGGGAGGCATCACAGCCACATGGGGAGTGAAATATCTGAAATTTTCAGAGGCAGCTCAGCTATTTCTCATATTTTCAGTGCAAGGCATCAAGACAGACGTGGTGAAAAGCCAGAAATGAGTGTCCACTCCTCTTGATGCTTTCCCAGCCTATGCCTGGATGCACAAGTTCCAATTACTCAGGTGGACATGGGACTTGTACAGGAATTTTATGGGAGAAACGAGTTTATTCTAGCCCCTTCAGTGCTCTCCAAGAGCCTGTTTGGCTTTGTTTTATGACAACAGTAATCTTGTGTGAGGCATTTAAAATCCTGAAGCTTAGAAGTCGTTCCTATAAAGGCCAGAAGCGTGCTGTGGAATGAGTAAAGATTTCATATTTTGGGATTTCATGGTAGCTTCAGAAATGTCTCTGTTTTGTCAGGCAGGGTGAATATTCTTCAGCCAGGAGGCAATTAAAACACATGTGATATGGATGTTTGTTCTCATATGTAGACCTCATTTCCCAAAAAAATAAATATAAGAAAACTCTTTTTTTGGTAAAAATGTAAGAATAAATTTTCTTTTCTCATGATTGATCCAGACACAGTTATGGTGGTTTATGAAAAAGGGGGCTCAAAACACATTTCAAAAACAGTGAAAATTCTTTTCCTAGCAAAAAAACCACTTTCATTTTTCCTAGGCTACATCTTGCTTAAGAGCCCTGAGTGTTGAACGACCCATTAAGCAATGCTGTCTCCAGTCCAGCTCTCTCAGCTCTTTCACACATAATTGCTTAATTGAAATAGGATCATTTATTAGCTTCTTTGCTTGAGGCTTCTGCAGCTCCAGCTCCTGCTCTTGGGCATCCTCCTTTGAATTGTAGCATTTACCTCAGCTAATTATAATGTGGTATCACTTGATAAAGCCAACTGAGATCATAATGGGAAGACACTGCAACATCTGCCAAGGTTGGAAAATTGGGTTTTTCTTTTTACTCCTGCCAAAGACAGGTTACCTGTAATTAGTTCTAATTTATAAATAAGTGCAGGCTGTACTTCTAAAAGGTACAATATCATGCCTTGCCCCCTTTATAGAAACAAGTTGGGAATTATACATCTCAATCAACCGTATTCCTTTTCTGTGTCAGGAATAATGGCTTTGCCTGAGAATTTAGGGAGGAGAAAGGGAGTTATACAAGCAAAAATATACATGGGATACTTGTGCCATGAGACCAAAAACAATGGCACAAGTCCCCAGAATGGAAATCAAGGGAGTTCCAAAATTTTCAATATGGATTATTTTTGCTGCTCTCTGAATCCTGAATATTTATTATTCAGGCATTACAACTCGTCTTCAAACCCCTTTGAATTTTTTTTTTTTAATTGTTGTTATTTTTTAATGCCAGCTGTAATTCTTAAATAATCACAGGGCTCCAGGAGCTGGAGTTTTACAAACCCACAAGCATCCCAAGAGCTGGAAAACTGTGCTCAGATCTGCCTGAATTTACATCACATAGTGGAATTTCTTGCTGATCTTTTCCTCTGTTTGGGTTTTTTCTTTTAAGCCCTGTTTGTTCTCACAGGATCCCAGTATCCCAGCCCATTTTGACACGAGCTGTGATCCCTAATCCTGGCTTTTCCCAGGGCAGGCAGAGCTGTGTGGGAGCAGCAGGCTGGAACTCCAAAAGGGCTGAGCAGGAGGGTTGGGATGCACCAGGAAAAAAGCTGTCTGTGGAGTTTAGGAGTGGAATAACCTCAGTTTTGACACCCTGCCTGAGCCAGACTTGACAAAAGCAGCTTTCACTAACCCCCTCTGAATTCCTCCTGCCTGCAGTCAGTCCTTCCAGTCAGCCTTCCCCGATATAAATTCAGGAAAAGCGAAGCCACCTCGTGGTCCCTGACGTCTGGCACTCACCTGCTGCCCAAGTGGGTGCTGCTGAGCCTCTGAGTGGGGACCACTTCTCATTCTGCAGACACCTCCCCGTTCTCCAAAGCTCTTCCCGTTTTCCTGTGGCACCTGATACCCTTCCCAGAGCACACCCAAGCTTCTGGCCCCACCAGGGTTCTCCTTGAGCTGGTCTGGTCTGAAGAGGCCGTGGAGGATGAAGTGCTGACTGCTGCCTCGGGTCTGTGCCATCCCCTGAGCTCTGTTTTTAGAAGGCTGTTGAAGATAAGCTGTTAGCAGGCTGCTCAGGAGGAAAAGGAACAAAGAAACAGGATGCAGAGGAAGGTGGTGGATATGCTGAGGAGGACACTGAGCTCCACAGCAAGGGAGAAAGCTCTTTTCAGAATGGCTGCTCCTGTGGTGGGTTTGTTTTCTCCCTCTGAGAAATTTTGCAGTGAAAATGGGAGGGAATCCGGTTGCAAAGAGTTTTAATGATCTTATTGTACATGGTAGCACTCATACAGTCCAGATCTCAGCTTTTCCCCTTTGGGCTTTGTTAAGACCTTTTGTTTTTATCCCTCACATTAGAAACTGAGCCAGATAATAAACAAATATCTACATTGAGATAGCTGGCTTCTTAAATTTCTTGACTCACTCAGGAGATGGATTTTATGTGCGTATATGTGTGGTTTCTCTTCCCTTTCTTCCTTCTTTCTAACAGCCACTTTGTATTAAACATTTCATCACAGACATTTGGTCATCCTTCAGAAGCCTTTTGGTGAATACTTGCTGGTGCTGCAGTTTGTCCACACAGAAAGACCAGGGGTGAGTAATGAGAAAATAAACTTTCCCCTGTGCTGTTCCTTCACTTCTCTGCTTCTGCTGCTGTGGTTTGACCCAAGCCTCTGTAGCTCAGAGCTTGCTTCTGCACCCTTGCAGAAGATGGAGAGTGATTCTCAGGGGGAAAATAAAAAATAAAAAATAGGCAATTCAGACTCCTTGGTTTTGCCTTTTTCTGAGATTAATGATAGGTGCCCATCAGGAACCTGGGTTTGAGGCAGAAGTCTTTGTTTAGAATCCAATTAATGTGGGGTAAATTACAGACCAACTTTTACTCTTTTTGCCTGACTAACAGGGTTTATTTAAAGAGTAAACCACTAAACTTCAGCTGAGCCATCACCAGCCAGGCCTGTCCAAGCATTTGATACATCTTTATGTTGGGCAGGCACTTTTACATCATTACTTGAGGCTGGCAGCAGGCACTGAGGCTCCAGTCCCACAGAACTCCACAGGGATCCTTCAGAGCAGTTTTCCCTGGAAAATTTCTACTCATTTCAGCTCCAATATTGGTCTAATTGAGATGATTTGAAGTGTAGGAGCCTGGCTGGTTGGGGTCTTTCAGATCTTTTCAGTGAGCACTGAAATTTTCATCTGGGTGAGTTCTGAGAAACCAGGAACGGGTTCAGCCTTCAGAATCCAGAATTCAGAAATTCATTTATGAATATAAATTCATATAAATTCATTCAATAAAGCTCAAAAAATGGGTCAAGAGCCCGCAAGGACACCATTGTGTTCTACAATCAGATTTAAAAGAAAAACCAAGTCCTACACCAAAAATTGGCAGTACAAGGGGAGCCTTCCCTTGCAGTACAAACAGGTTGAAAAACAAGCCACAAACTCAATAAATTTTCAGTCACATTGAGGCAGAAACCTGGATTCTGATTCACAAATATTCTAGCTTGGCTAGCTGCAAATTACTGACATGAGCAGCCTGGGACCGTGGAAGGCGTCCCTGCCCATGGTCCCTTCCAACCCAAAGCACTCCACAATTCTCTGATTCTATTCCATGATCCTTCCCTCATTCTCTTTTGCCTTCCCCTCACTCCTTTGGGTCTATTCCTGCCACAAACCCCTCAGGACAGGAGTCACCTCACGCAGGATCTCGCACAGCGCTCACCCACAAATTCCCCATTCTCCTCACCCCTCCCCACAACCCCACGCCATGATCCCACCAAAACATCCACACAGCACCCAAAAATCTTCCAGGATTTGCAGCTCAGCTGCATCCATCCCTCTGGGGAGGGAAGAGTGGACAGCACCCTGGCCCAGGCCGGGAGAGGCCTTGTTCCAGCGCTGCTGGGAGCGCGGCAGGAGCTGTGCTGGGATTAACCCAGCCACTTGTTTATTCCCTGGGTTAATTTCACACGCCGAGCACCAAGCTTGTGTTAATTATATGATTTACTGGGCTGTGTTCCTTTTTTTTCATTGCATCGTAAAAAAAAAAAAAAAAGTCCTTGAATAAGAACTCTTGTTCTGGTAAATTTTTTGCTTGTTTGTGAACGGCCTGGAAATAGTTAACAGCAAGCACGTCCTCTGGGCCAAAAGGGACTGGAAGGCTCAGATTATTGCCTTATTTATTTTATTTTATTCCTAATTAACGTTTTATGAGCTCTGAATATGTTTACAGAAGCACATGCTGGAAAGGGCACATGGACAAACAGAATTAAGAGCCACTGGCTGCTCCACAGCGTGCCCAGATTAAAATATCATGGAGCAGTCTTGTGCCTTTGCTGTTGGAAACTGGACAGGTCCATGTACAGCAGGCACAAAAGTTAGTTTTGGATAGTTTTACTTTCTACTCCAAGTGTTTGGGAGGAAGGAAGAGCTGATCTGCTGGTGGGGGAATAAATCCACCAAGCAGCATTTCCAGAGGGAGATTTGGAGCTGGGGCAGTTCGTTCCCTCATCCTTTGTGGATTCAGGAAAATTAAATTTAAATTCTAGAAATGTCAGGCATTTTGCAGAGCAACTCCTGAGCGTGGTGTCCTGAGATCCAAGGAAAGGGGGAGATGTTTGAACCCAGATCCCACCCAGGTCTGCCCAGTGGGGCAGGGAGAGGCTCCAGCCTGACCCCGCTGAGGAGCAGACCTGGCTTTGTCTCCATGCCCCAAACTCGTCCTGCTCCAGGTTCCAGACTGAAATAATCCCTGCCTGGGAACAACCTGGTTTTACCCAGCTCCAGGGATGAAGCTAGGAGAATGTTCATGCTTTCAAACTCAGGATGAACTCAGGGCCTGGATCAGCCTTTTCCAGCCTCTCTCTCCGGGCTGCTGAGGAATTCCCACCTTTCCTCTCAGCCCACAATATTGCCCTCCTGCTTCTGCAACAGCAATATTGACTCCTTTTTAACAAATCACCTCTCTCTTTCCCCCAAGAGTTGTCTGCTGCTTCCACTGGCAAACACAAGAGCTCTGGGTCCTATCAGCCAATTGCCCACAGAGAGTTTTATTGCCCTTTTTTTAGCTGCCAAGGGAAAAACTAAGGCTGTTTATCAGAGAACTGCAACCACTCAGTGCTCCAAGAAATGTTAATATGATGCCCTTGGGATAAACATTGCTTCACTGTGTTTTTAAGCTGTCCATTACTTTCCTTTTGAGAAATAAAAAGAAATCTACTACTAAGAAACAGAACGATTGTACAGCATGGTTAAAATCAGAAATAATCTGGTGGTGGGAAAATAATCCCCACATTTTTCTCCCAAAATACATTTTTAATTGGGAACAGAGCAGCACAGAGATCTAGGTGCAGATAAATTAAATCTTCCTGCCTTCCTAGGGCGCAACAGAACGATTTTATTGTTGGCTAACATCTTTTAGTACTTTCATTATTAGGACAGAAAAGTGCTTCATTACTCCTCGTACAACAACAAAACCCTAAGTGAATTATTCATCCATATTATCTGAATTCCAGCTGGAGAAAAGATGTGAGAGGAGTTTAACTTGCACCTAGAACGATGCTGAAATCCGTGAGAGCTCCAGGTCCAAATTGCTTTGGTGTCACTGAGTAACTCGGGGTTTATTTCTCAGCTTCTTCAGACCTGTAGGTGTTTTCTTCCTCTCCATTCCCTTGTGAATCCCAGTTTTAGGGCCAGGCATTGCCCATATTCCCCAGAGATGAATACATTACTACTGCTGGGTATTTATTATTTGCATGGCTTTCCCTCCCTCCGAATTCTCACGGTTTCTCGAGTCAGCACAGGAGGAAGGTGGGAATGCCCTTGTAAGCAAATTGTTGCTTCTCAGCGTTATTTTTACTGCTGAGGTGCCTTTGCTGACTCAGAAGAGCCTCATAATTCTGCCTTTTCCACTCAACCTCCACCCTCCCTGTCAGAGCAATCCTGCAGAAGGAAATTAGAGGGGGAAAAAGCACCAGTGGGAGATGCAAACACACAATCCTGATCAGCCACGAGGTTCAGGCCACTCTGGAGATAAAGGAGAGCAGATTCCCACCTTTATCCAGAGGTTCATCTGCTGTGGCAGCAGCTGCACACATTGAGAGCCCTTTTCCTTCCTTCCACCACCACGAGCTCAGCAAATCCAATCATCCACTGGCCAATATTCTGCTATTTCTGCTCTCACTGAGCAGCAAAACCTGCAGGTGATGGTGGATTTCCAGACAAGGAGAGTGGGGGAAAGGAGAAAAAATCCCTTGGAACTGGTTTCTGTCACAGGGTGAATTCGAGTGTGGCATAAACAAACAGCCCAACACATTCTCCTGTTTACATGGGACCAGAGAATGTTTGTAAGGCTGGGTCCTGAGGGAAACACTCCGAGTAATAATGTCCAGACTTCCCCTGCACGAGGTGCAGAACTGCAGGAGGAAAGGGAGGGAACAACCAGTTCTGAGAAAGGAATTGTGCAACAGGAAATTGCTGCTGTTCCATTTTGCACTATTTTGTGCAAATGTGCTGATGGGAGGTTTTATTTGCCTGCCCAGACACTTTCTGGATTATATTATATTATATTTTGGGTTTCTGGATTTCTGGAGGTTTGGGTGCTTCCACAAGGGTGAAAGAGGTGCTGTAGCTGCCCCAGATTTCTTTTCTTTCTTCTTCTTCTCTTGGGTTCTCAGTTTCACAAAGAATAAGTCTAGCTTTTAAAAGCAATTAAATTACAACAAGCTTTTACCAAGTAGGAGTGAGTCCTCCTTCTTCTGTCTGGGGTTGTATTCTTGAGGCAATTTCTTGTCTTATTGGTCTGCCTTGCTTTTTGGAGATACTGAGCCAATTATCCATGAATTCCATGGATCAATCCCTATGGCTCTCCACTATCACAAATTCAAAATACAGACAAGGTGGCTTCCTCCTCTAAGAGACCTAAAGGTTTAAGAGCTGCTCCAAACACCTTTTCTGCTGTTGCTGGAGCTGGACCAAGCAGAGGCTCTGGAAACCACGGTTTGTTCACGGTCAGCTCCTGAGGCTGCCCAAGGAAAACCATCCCTCTCCTTCAGGGATTGAACAGATTTACCTGTGGTTTGTAAATTCAGGAAATTCAGGAATTCAGTCTGGAGACAGCCTCTTATTCCTGATTTCCCTTTTCACTCTGGAGTCAGGGTCTGCACATCAAACTCCAGAGTGAAGGAATCTCTGCAGACCCTGACTCCAAAGTTTGAAACTACAGCAGAAAGCTCAAGGAGATATTTGGAAATGAGGATTTCTCAGCTAATGGTGCTTATTTGGATCCCCTTTGATATAGGATAATGATGCTTAAAAGACATTTGGATAGAGTATTTTGGTATTGGTATTTGGATAGAGAGTTTTGGAGCAGAAATCACATTTAATGCTGCTTCTTAAGGGAAAAAATCCCACACAACAGGCACTTGGAGGTTTCCTATCCTTCTCAGAGGTGGAATTTTGTGCTTTGCTATTTATTGACTTGCTTTGGTGCTCTCAGATGGAAACATTATCAGACTCATCACAGATCAAAGACAGCAGCTCAGGCTCCTCCCCGAGTGAAGATGAAGTGCTGCACTTGACCCGTGCCTGGAATGTGGCATGGGGTCAAAATGCAGGAAAATAATAAAATGTAATAAAATATAATAAAAATATAATACAAATATAATAAATTATAAAAATAAATATAATAATAATAATAAA
>NC_031782.1:2758212-2827641 GCF_001522545.3 Parus major
AATAAAACAAAATATTAATAATACATATATTGTTAATTAATAATAAGATATAATAACCAATAAATAATTAAATAAATTAATACTAATAATAAATATATTCTTAATTAATAATACATGTAGCTCTCAAAGGAAAGCCTTAAAAATGTGTGGAGTTGAAAGTGGCCTGCAAACTGCACCATTTTAGCACCTTCTCAACTCACTTCATCCCCAGGCCCCTGTGATCCCAGCTTTATCAGGAATAAAGGCAGGCAGTGCCATCAGAGCTGTCATTTGTTTGCTGCCAGGTGCCCAAGACACATCCAGGGAAAGAGAAACGAGCAATAAACTGATTTCTTACTGCATTTTGAACCCAAATGTCTCCAAACACTCTCCACCCTCCCTGGCTCTGGGTTTGAACGCGCACATGAAGAACTTTTCCAGCCAGGTGTGTGTTGTGCCAGGCTGTGCTCCCTGCTGGAACACCGACCTGCTCTGAGACACCAAATCAGGGCTGCAGATCCCCCTGGGACTGCAGCTCTGGGAATTCAGCCCATGGCAGGCTCACTGCTGCTGCCTGAAAGGGTTTTTTGGGTTTATTTCCTCCCCAGACACTTTCTGTGCTCAAGCCCATCCGTCGAGGAACACGATGGGCGCGGCACATCCACAGCTACAAACATTCCTGCCAGGACCTGGCTGCTGCTCTCCTCATTTGCTGTTTGTGTTCAGCTGAATTCTGACAAACCCCACAGGGATGGCCAGGGCACCACAAATCCACTGGCCAGACTGGAATAATTCAGGGTTAAAAGCAAGAAATGTCCTTTTTTGTGAGGCCTGCTGCCCATCCCCTGCTCCAGAGGCTGAGCCATCCCATGGTGCAGGGCCCTGCCAGGATTGCTGATGCCCTGGGAAGGGAAGCCCTTGGAACAAAGCTGATTTACTGGGATTATCTTGATCTTTTAATTAGCCTGTGTTTTCCCTCTCCAAGCCATGGGTCCAGTTTATCTGGCTGTGATTCCTGGGTGATTTTCCTGGTTTTTGGCACTTTGGAGCTGCGAGTCCGTGTCTCTCCTGCGGGACAAGGAGAGGTGAACTTTGTGTCCCGGCTGCTGCCAGGGCCATTAGGGACAATTTGAGGTGATTCATTACATAAAGACTTCTGGGCCCATTCCCCAAACTTGGAAGGAATTCTGGGCTCTCTGCCTGCTCTACCCAAATTTGTGGTGGTTTCCCAGAATGCAAAATCCAGCACAAGGCACATCAGGGAGTGCTCTGAGAGGATAAGTGAGTTGGAAGGCAAAGATTATTTTTGTCTCCTAATTCCTTTGTCTGATATTTCTTGACAAGTTAACCCAGCACTGGAAGTAAATTGAGCTTACTGCAGCCTCGTACAGGAGTTGTTTTATTCATGTGCTGTTTGTGGCCTTAAAGAACCTTTTTGCTTTCATGGATTTGTATAAAAATTCCTGGCTGGGTTGGTGTCAGAGATGAACAGGATTTACTGCTGCAGCTCTTGTGGCCAGAGCTAATTACCAGCTGCATCCTCTCAGATCTGAATGAAGATATTCAGACAGAAATTTTGGGGTTCCCATCTTCAAGGTGGAAAATAAAAGTGAACCTCCAGCAGGGGAAAAAGCCTTGGAGAAAATAAAATTTGTTTTCATGGAGGGACAGAGCAGCTTGTGGAAGTGTGTGCCTGTAGATCCGGAGATTTTGCTGGTGGCAGTAACAGAGAAGGGCAGGTTTGGAGAAAATAAAATTGGAATTAACTTGGAGCAGGGCATTTGCTTACCTGAGCCTTTGGGGTGCTGAGTGACTTCGAGGTTTTAGCACATTTCTAGTTGTGAATTGTCACTTTGTTCATTTAAAAGCAGGCTGAACAGAAAAAGCTCTTTTTTTTTTCTTAATTCATAACTGACAGTAAATCATCAGCCTGGACATGCCTGGACAAAAACTGCCTGGCAGGACCTGTGAGGAACTCCAGATTATTTTGTCAGGCATTTATTGGCCATTTGGAATGGTCTGTAGGAGAGGAATGTTTTAGACTCAGCACCAGTCAGATGCAGGTGGCAAAGTCCAACCTCCTTGGTGTCAAAGCTCCAGGCAGATATGAGATTTCTGCGATGATTTTTCTGCATTTTGAAGTGACCATGGCCTTTTATTTAACATCACATCAGTTTTAGCTTTCTTTACTTCATTCTTTATTCTTTGGGTATAAAATAAAAAAATATATATACATATATATGTAATAAATAAATAAATACTTGGGAAAAATAAAGAAAATTAAAATAAAAATAAAATAAAATAAAATGAAATTTTATATTTAATAAATTATCTTTCTCTGTTTCTCTCTTTCTCTCTTTCTCACTTTCACTCTCTCTTTCTTCCTCTCTTTGTTTTTAATTCATTTCTTTTCTTTGTCTTTCTCCCTTTCTCTTTTTCTCTCTCTCTTTCTCTCTTTCTTCATCAGAAACTTGACATCTGAGCCACAGCAATAAAAAAATCAGAGCAAAAGGCACCACAATGCATTGACAGCTCTGAAAAGGAAAAAAAAAATCACTTTCTAAGTCTCGGGGAGAGCTTTCACTGTAAATAAAAATAAAAAAGAGCAGAAATTAATGTTTGTGGTCAGTGCTGAGCAACCACACTCTGTAACGCAAAGCAATTGCATTTTTACCTGAAATCTGTGACAGATAGCTGAGGCACTAATGTTTTTCTCTGTTAATAAGCTGGATATGGAACAGAGCTCCTTTAGAATATGTACGGTAAAGTGGAAATGCATGCTTTGGTGACTGCTATAAAGCAGGCCAAAGATATGTCAAGTCCAATTAATGTCAATAAGGAACATCTGTATTTAGGCACCCAAGTTACTTAATGCAAACATTTCATAATTATATACTATAGCACACATGGAGCATTATGAGATGTGGTGTCCCAGTGTGAATAATATTCACATTTTTCAGATCAGTCAGCAGTCTTGGTCTGGCTTTGGCTCAGCTTGCAGTCTCCCTGTAAGAGCATTTCTTTATAATATTGAATTAAGTACAATCCACATTTTTTCTCTTATCTGTGAAATCTTGTGGTTGTGGCTTGACTGTTTTTATAAAATGAAAGATCCAAGTGCATGTAAAGCTAGGGGTTTGGGGGGCTTTTTTTTTTTATTTTTTTATTCCTGAGACATCTGGGTTTTTTCTTATATGCCTGAAGTCTGGAAGGAAAGGTTCAAGTGGATGAAGCAGAGCATGGAAGGCTCTGTGCCTCAATCCCTAAAAGGATTCTTCATCTCCCAGGCAAAAAAAAAAAACCAGCAAAAGAGCAGCAGGGACTTTTTCCCCCACCTGAATCACTGTGAAAAAACACCTCAGCTCAGGCAGAGGGTGGAAGAGAGACCAGCATTTCCAGTCTGGGAATCTCAAAACTTCCTAAATAAAATTGAATAAAAATGTAAATTGAAAACCAGGCGTGCAGCAGTTGTTTAAACAAGTGGGGCAGACGCTGTAACTCCACTGCCACCCACACGTGGCTCTCTGCACCCCAGGATGGGCTCCTGGAGCTGGGTGAGTCTGCTCAGATGGGGCTCTGGAGCTGGGAGTCTGGGGATTTGAATCCCAACTTTAGAGGAGCTGCTAAGAAAAGATGGAAAATTCATCTGGTGCTTAATGGGAAACACATCCCAGGCAGCTGAGTGGTCTCTTCACAGGGAGGGGCTTCTGCCAGGAGCCCCCCAAGTCCCAGGGGACAGAAAAGGCTGCAGATGCTGAGCTAGGAGCTGGTCCAAGCCTCCAAAAACTCCCTTAGACAAGGGGCAGGGAAAAGCTGCTGAAGATGTCGTGTCAAAACCAGGCTTGCAGATAACTGGTCAGCCTCACCTAATCCAGAAAGTGGAGAAAAACCCAGTCCAGGAAGAAACAGGTGTCAAAATGGGCTTAGGGAAAATGGAATATCAGCCACTGGGTGACAGTTCTGCCCAAGGATCAGCCACCAACCCTTGTGTCTCCTTCACCCAAAAATCCTGGCAGCCTTTCCAGCCCCACCTGCCAAGAGCAGCTCTGCTCTCAGCCAAGCTCCCACACTGTTTTTAGCAAACTGCCACTGACACCCCACCTATTTCAAGAAACATTCAAGCCTGAATACCCACTTCCCACTCTGGATGTGCTGTGTCTTGTCTGGCTTTTTCTTCCCCCCTCTTTCCTTGTGCCTTTGGAATACAATCACTTCAGGGCAGGCTCTGCTCATCTCTCTGGCACTTGACCTGTTCTTCCTCGTGTATTTACTGTTTAGAGCTCCTCTGTGAACTTCACTGAGATCATGCCTTGGTCTTCTGTGATTAATAGTGCTCCAATCAATCACCTTGGCTTGTGTTCAGGAGAGAGGAATGCACAGTCACGTAAAAATTCAGCCAAGTGTTTTAAAACATCGCAAAGAGGCCAGGTCCTCATAGGATCAGAAGTTCTGGATTTTGGCTTTTTTGCCTTTAGCTCCAAGAACCAGTTTAGTCCTGGAAACTTTTCCAGTTTGCACCTGGAAATTAAAGGTTTGGGGCAGTGAGAATTATTCATCACTTAGGGTTGAAAGAGGGTCTGTGCAGACCATGGTGCAGAGCTCAAAGCAAGGCCCTAATGCAAATGTTGCTGCTTCAGCTCCTTGATGTAATTAATGATGGTGGCAGATTTTTGCTAACTGAGAAGAATTCTGCAGGATTCAAAGCAGAAATGAAAGGAAGTCTGTGCTGTGAGGGAGGAAGAGGAGAGGACACTCTCTCAGCCTGACTGGACACGGGCTGGTGGGGCAATGGGAGACCTAAATACCATCAGAAGGCAGCCAGGAAGAGCTTTTCCAAGTCTTGCCAAAGGAATCTGTTCTAAAATCTTATTAATGACTAATGGGATTTCTGTATCTTCCTCCCACGCACCGCTCTGAACCTACAAATAACAGGATTTGTGTGCCTGCCCTCCCACACGCCTCCAGTAGAGGCTTTGGGAATAAAACAAACTTCAGCGTGTGCACGTTCTAATTATAAAGCAGGCAGGAGGAGAGCTCCCATCCCAGCTGGCTGAGATCCAGGGATCCCAGCACTGGGATGAAGAGGGTGGAAGTGGGCCTGGAGCCAGAAGAACATGAGAGATCTCTGACAAGTTTGAAGGGAAGAGTGATGGCAGGAAAGAAACTGCACATCCTTGAGTGCCTGTGAGTGGGAGTGAAGGGCACTGGAGTGGCTGAGCTGTGAGGTCAGGAGGGACAGAGAGCCCTGGAGCCCCAACTCTGCTGACAGAGATTTCCAGCTTGGCCTGGGTGAGGTTCACTCCAGGGGCAGGTGAGGGGAGGAGAAGGGGTGAGGAGAGCATTCCCCAAAGCCCAGATGCCATGGGATGGTCTCTGCCCAAGCTCAGACATAGGGGATCCCTTTTTCCTCAGACATCCCATCCCATCCCAGCATTTGGGCCATTCCCATTCCCCCTGATTTCCTTATCAAACATTGGGGCAGAGCCACAGGGGTGTCCTGGGTATCTCAGCACATCAGGCACAGCTCCACGGGGTGCCAGGACTTGTTTTGCCATCTGATATCAACGGGGAGGGTGACTGGGAATTCACTGCAGTGCTTTGAGATCCTCACTGCAAACAAATCACCTGGACCAAAACAACCCGACAACAAACAGTCATGAACCTGCCTGTGTCCAGGTTTCTCTGGAAACTTGTCTCACTCACTTCCTATAAAACTGTTTCAAGCTTTCTACCAATGTGTTTTTTAATATCAGTGTTGTTATTTTTTTTATTTCTTTTTGGTAGCTATTAAAATACCCAAATAGCTTTTAAAAGTTTCTCTGGGGACTTGCCCTTCCAACTCATTTATCTTAATTTTGAAGATGGAGACAAACTTCTTATTTATGTTTCAAAGATGACATGACATCAAAGAGTTTGAATATTAAATGCCTTAATTACAGATGAAGGCTGATAAAACGAGATCACCTCTGGAGTTTTATTAAACAGGAATTGCAACTACATTCACAGAGATTTAGGACTACACCAACCTAACCCCAAGCAGCAAAAGATTATTTTTGGAGAGGGAGAATAACATTTTTCTCACTTGTATAACTCCAGTGTACAACAGCAAATTGCTACCTACAAAACCAACACTCTGAAATTATCCATCACACACTGACCATGCTGCTTCTCTTGCTGGGCTCTGGGTGGGTTTGTGAGTTTAAGAAGATTTTTGCCACAACCAGAGTGTCACAGTCAGAATTCAGGGATGTATTTCCCACGAGGCTTTATCTGCTTTTCTCTGAGCCTGATTTTATCCTCACTCAGTGGCTGCCCCCAGTGCTCCCAGTCTGACGGAATTTTAGCTGCTGGAATTGCAGGGGGACACCAGAGGAAAAACCTGTGCTGGCTCCTAGGACTGCAAATACCAATTTTCAGTGGAGGAAACACCATGAGGGAACTCATCACAAAACCTCAGGGATTTTCCTTGGCTGTGTGGGAGTCCTTAAATCAGCTGGGGATTCGTTCCTCACTTAGGACAAAACATTCTGTCAGGAGAGGCCTGAGGGGAATCATGTTTGTGGTGGGGGTTTGGGGATTTTTTAAGCCCCAGATGACAAGCACCCATGAGTAATTAGCAGAGCCTGTCAATATTCACATTTCACTGGATTCATCATTTTTGGGTTTGGTTTGCCCAGTCCTGAGCAGGGTATGAAACCAGCAGAAGGAGTTTCCTCAGGGCAGCCAGTCTGGGTGTTTAAGAGGCTTTGATTATGTGCAAATCACTCTTTTACAGCAAAACTACTTAGAAAAGCTCCCAGAGTAATTTCCACTCAGAATCTAGAGATTTCCAAGGATCCCGTCCAAAACACTGCAGGATCAAGCTTTGTACCTGCCCTTCCTGGTGCAAGGTAAGTTATAATTGTACCCCTTTTAACTTAATGAAGCTTTGGCAGAGAGACACTTTAGAACAGTCTCATTTTCCAGAGTTCAGCCTCAGGTGTGCCCAGGTCTGTCAGGGGATGGGAGAGCAAAACCCCACAGCACGTGCTCAGCTCACAGGCACACAAATCCATGACAACTGAAACCTTGAAACTGCTCAGGATCACAAAGGATCTTGGCAAAGGTCTCACAAAGGTGGGAGGATCTTGGACTAGAAAAATAAAAGTTGTTTTTTCTCGTTTTCGAATGGTTTGGGATGTCCCTTTGGCAGCTGGGACTGCCAGGACTGAGCTGTGAGCTGCTGTGATGGGGTGATCCAGTGTCCAGGTGCGTGTCCAGGGAAGGGAACGGGGCTGGAGAAGGGTCTGGAACAGCTCAGAGGGCTCAGCCTGGAGCAAAGGAGGCTCAGGAGGGACCTTCTGGCTCTGCACAACTCCCTGACAGGAGGGGACAGCCGGGTGGTGCCGGTCACAAGGGACAGGACGAGAGGAAACAGCCTCAGGTTGTGCCAGGGGAGGTTTAGGTTGGGTTTTACCAACAATTCCTTCATGGAAATGGTTGTCAGGCTCTGGAATGGGCTGCCCAGGGCAGTGGTGGCACTGCCATCCCTGCAGGGATGAAAAGCTGTGCAGTTGTGGCACTCAGAGACAGTTTGGGGTGGGGTTGGCAGTGCTGGGTTACAGGCTGGACTTGAGGACCTTAAGGGATTTTTTTTCCTAACCTAAATGATTCCATAACTCTGTGATTCTGGGAAAGGTTTTAAAGCACAGAACCCCAGATTGCAGAGGCAGTAATTGATGGCTTGAACAGCCCAATTGTCATCAGCACTTTAAGATTTCAAAATCCTCACTTTGTTTTCCCTACTTTTGGCTGAGGTCAGAAGCTGAAGTTTCACTGACCTTTCCTGATGCCTGAGTGTGAAATTCCCTGCTCTGGTAACACTGTCCCAGAAAAGCCAAACCAATGAGGAAGTTTTTTTCCTGTACTTTCCCTCTTATTCTGCACTTCACACAGTAGGAAGAGCATTTCAGCAAGGAACCTGGATGTAAGGCTTAGTTTTAACTTGCTGGTGACTAATTTTAACCACATTTGATGATAACAATTACTTTCAGCACATATTATCCCATATTTATGAGCTTAACGAGTTGCTATCCATTCCTTCTATTTTAAGGTAGCTATGAAGTCACCTTTCATTGATATTTTTTTTTTTCTTCAAAACCCAGAGATGTTTGGGAAGATTCATCCTGACTGAATCCCCAAGTGAGCAGCTCTGGGAATGCTGGGTGAGTTAATACCAAAAACAACATCCAGACATGACAACCAGCAGGGTGTTTTTCTTCTGGGAAGAGCCCAGCTTTCCAGTGGAGCTTTTTTTCTCCATACACAGCAGCACGTTTGGGTAGGGCTGGATGGTGCAAAAACCTTTAAATCTGCCTGGGCACAGCCATGAAAACACTCTGGGATCTTCCTTCCAAAAACCCAGCCAAGTCCTGGCTGGCTCAGCAACACTCCCAATCCTTTTCTTTCTCTTCTTGCCATGGGGTTTCTTGTCCTGCACGTTTAAGAATTCCTTTGTCCTGCCATGGTGAAGGAGGTGAGGATGGGGACCACGGGGACTGTCCAGGGGAGCCTGAGCTGCTGCCAGCTCCCTCCCTCCTGTGCCTGCAGCTGTGGCATCTCCAGGGACAGGCAGTGGCAAATCCCAGGAATGTCCAGCCCCGCTGCCCCTGGCACATCCCCACCACCGAGCCTGTGCTGCACTGAACGGCTCCAGCCCGAGTAATCCCGTTCCAATTGCAATTTGCATAATTGCCTCCTGCTTTCAGATCTCCTGCAGTTCCTTTTAGGTTAAATCTTCTTGTCTCCTTATCCGAGGTGGTTGCTTAATGCTGCAACTTGCTCGAAAACGGCAACATCGTCTCCCCCCCGAGCCAGCTGCGCTTCCAAGGGTGGGGACACGTGTGCCAGTACACTTGAAAATTAAGGTGTTTTGGAAAGAAAGCGCTACAGGCTTGCTATCAACATGCACAGCAATAAATCAGGGCCAACATCTCCTCCCCACAGCTCTCAGTGCAAGCCAGAGGTGCCAATGCTCCTCGGGGAGCTGTGGGTTTGCTGTCTGTAAGTGGATTTCAGTCCAGGCTCTGGACTCCTCCCTGGGTGGGCAGCAGGAGCTCGGGGAGCCTTGATTTTGTGTCAAAAATCTGAGCAAGGTGGGGATGACCTCTCAAGGTGTGATCACACCCCTCGAGCACGGCCACAAGGCCAGAGATGAGCAGGAGAAAAGGTGGAGTTGAGTTGATCCAGAGCCTTCAGTGCCCATAAAATTCCCTATGGGATCCATCTCAGGGCAGCTCTGACTGAAACCCAGGGGTGTCCCTGAGAGGGAAGGTTCCTTGATCTCAGAATCCCCTTTCTGCCTGCTGAGCTGGCATCAGATGGATCTGATTTTCATCTGGCAATAGCTGGGGGCACAGGGCTGAAGCAGCCTGGACAGAAACCCTCCTTGAGTGGGGGAATGTCACTTCTCTGTGCTGGCACGTGAAAAGCAAACATTCCACAAGGAATGGTGGGGCAGAGAAAAGCTGGTGCCCTGCCTGCAGCAAATGATCCTGAACCTTTCCTGGCATGGTCCTGCCCCTTGAGAGGTTTGCAGCAAGGCAGGAGCTTCACTTTCACAGCTGATGAGCAAATCTGCTCCAAGAGCAGCACAAGCAAAGGCACACTTGGTGTGTCAGCCTGGGAAAACTCAGGGGAGACAAATCCATGAACATAAAGCACTTTAAAATAATGCCCTTCCTTTATATAAAACAATAACGACACAAAGGATGCTGCTGAGGATGAAACCATCAGTAATGCAGAGTTTTTATGCCACTGCTTGGTTCCCATCTACCTTGCACTCCACCTGGTTGTGCTGTTGCCCACGAAGCCCCAGCCTGGGAATTTATCTGGAAAAAGGAAACAGCTTGTGACTAATCCCATCTCTGAGTGCTCTGAGTCAGGAACCTTGGAAAAAAAGAATAGGGAGAAAAAAAAGAGTAAAAAAAAATAAGTTTCCTGGGCCAGAGAAAGGAAAAAAAAGAAGTGATTTTCACCTTTAGAGCCTTGTGGGAGACTGCTCAGTGTCAAGGACAGGTGTCCCATGGCTGGCACAAGAAGCCACAAATGACATTCTGAGCTGTATGATTGCTTTTGGTTCAGCTAATTTGATTAATTAATACATAAACAGCACCTCAATGTGTTGATTTCATCCTTCTTCAAAACGTGCTACTGGAGCAGGAGGGGTTGTGCCAGGCTTTATTTACCCAAAATCTCTCTAGGAGAAAAAGAAAGAAAGAAAAAAAATAATAAAAAATAATAAGAAACAAGTTCTCTTTCAAGTCCTGCTTGCTCAAGGTTTGATTCAGATTTAAGTCTGCCTTCTCCAGCCTTGCAATTCTCTTCTTGTTTATTTTCTGTTTTTTACAAGAATTGTTACAAGAGCAAAGCTTTCTATTTTCCATGAGGGGAGACTCATCAGTTCCATTTCTCTGGTCTGCCACTCTGGCTTTGTACCCATCTATCTGAATTATAAGACAAACTCAGTAACATTTTTGAGGGAGAGGCACAGAGCCCTTCACTGTGTGAAGTGGGAAAATTGTGTTCTGCAGCTCTGGATCAGCAAGGACAAACCCCCTGTTTTGCAACACAATCACCCAATCTCTGAAATCCCAATTACTGAAATCCCCTCCCCAACAAGATTTTCATCCCTATTTGTAGTTCTGTCATCTGCTGGACGTCCCAAGGGAGATGCAAAAGTTGTTTATGTGACATTTCTGTGCTGCTGAAATCTCCTGCCCCTTAAAACCCCCGGACTGAGGAGGGGTTCCCTCCCCAGGTCTCCCAGGTTCCTTTCACAGCTCTGCCAAGGATGTGGTGTGACTTCAAATAAATCAATTAACTTTTCAGTGCCTCAGCAGTGCAGGGCATACATTTCCTGGGGAGGGGGAGTTGAAGCTCCTTCTGCAGCTTTGTGAAGTGCTTTAAAATCCCGAGGCACAGGCAGCAGAGAAATGCAAAGAGCTCTGGGTTTTTGTGACCTCAGAGGCAGCAAGTCACTCTCCAGGGTGCAAAAAGACACTTGGGCTGAGAGCAGGGTCCTTCTCAGCTCATTCTCCAAATGGATGCAGAGCACAAAACTCCCCTGTGGGATTACCCCAGAACAAAGGGATCCAGCCTTTCCCTTTGGGGCAGCACCGGTGCTCCCTAAACACAGAATTCTCTGCCGTGGGCTCAGTCCCTGACTCATCTCCCACTGCAGGAGCCTTTTGGGATGTCACCAAGTGAAACATCTCAAAGTTTGCCATCCCCAAGCAGGCAGCAGAGGAGGAAGGACTCAGAGCATGGCATTGTGTTCATCCCGCAGCGCTTCAAGGGACTGGAGAAGGGCAGAGGTGGGGACAGAAGGGGCACACTGCAAACCCTGAACAGCACTGGAACTGGAATTAAAGCCCATTTCCCTGATTCCAGAGCTGCTTTCAGCCAGCAGAAATGCATGTTTCCATGTGATTGTCTTGAGAGCAGCTGGAATTGCTGCACACACAAGAACTTGGCAGAGTTAATTACTCTTGTGCTTGCACAAATGAAATGCTTGGGGTTTAATTGAGTCCAATACATCCATATTTCACAGTTCCTGAAATTAGGATTTATATTTGGCAGAGGCTTTGCCTGCTGTAATTTTTGGGGTAATTTTTGGGGTGCCAAGGTCAGTGCTGCTCAGGTATTTGGATGTTGTTGAGTAAAGAGCTACAGCTCTGTCACTGACTTGGGGGGCAGAACTGGCTGCTGCTGCAGGCTGGACCTGAGTGCAGTTTGGGGCCACAGAAAAAGGGGTTTGAAACCCCTTCCACTGCTGGAGAGTGAATCAAATGCTTCATGTATGTGGGCAGCAGAATTAATAATTGTTAATATTGATTAAGGTTAGGGTTAAGATGTAGTTCCTGACCATGGCACCCATCCCCATGGGACGGTTCTTACCCCTGGAGAGCTGAGCTGACACTTTCCTGAGGGAGCTCCACCAGCAGGGATATCCCCAGCTCCTCCCAGGAGAGGATGAAGGAAGGGGACAGCTCAGGAAAGGGCATTTCTTGTCCTCTGGAGATCCTGGGGGAGTGTCCCACGTGTGTCTCCATTCTCCCTTGGTCTTGGTGAGCTCCTGATCTCTCTCCAGCTCCCTTCTGGCATGCAGGGAATGCCAGGAGAAGAGCAGAGCTCACCTTCTCAGCACACAGGGAATGACTCATGCTCGCAGAGAGAACTGGATTTAGCTGGGTGCTTACGGAATCTCACTGCACCATCAAAACAGAAATGAGAGGCCTGACCCCCTCTCCCACTGTAAGTCATCATAAGCCCATTGAAATCAATTAAGTTAATATATGAAATTAAGATGAGGCCTGAAGTCAGGAATCTGAGCTACTTAGACCTAAACCACTCCAAGGCTTTCATATACAGGAGATTTTCCAAGCCCAGAAAACTGTAAGTTTCTTATCATTGCTGTCAAGGAACGACTCAGGCACGCAGAATAAATCTTGAAAAAGTTCCTGCTTCTCACAAAGCTCTCTGCACTGCTTCTGTGGTGGGTGAAAGGCCTGAGATTGAATATCCTCAGGGCAAAAAGCAGATCCTTTATTAAAAAACATCATTAAGAACACAAAAATCTATTTTAAGGGATATGCTTTGTACGCTTCACAGCGCTGTAAGAAATTAATTCTTAATTATTATAGATGGAACGATTTGGAAGTTTTATTTTGCCACTTGTGTTTGTTTACCTTTAAGAACTTGGTCAGGACGTGCCTCACACGAGGCAGGGTCAGAGATGCTCCAGCCACACACAGGGTGAAATCCAAGGCCCTCTGGAGTCAGTGGGAACTTTGCCACTGGAAGTCAAGAGTTTTAGGAAGCCAACCAAGCAGAAAACCCCAGATCTAAATGGCTCAACGTACTCAGCACTGGTCCTGGTTGGAAAATGCTTTATTGTGCCATGGAAATTTGTAATGAGGAAAGGGCTGGGAGGGGAGAGCTTTGTTGTTGCCAGCTCAGTCCTTGGTGGAAAGGTTTTCTCCAGCCTTCCTCCGTGGTGAGGGGAGAGGGCAGACCCAGGGACCTGGCAGAGTCAGCCACAGAAATTCAGTCCCACAGAGTGACACTTCCAGAAATCTCCTCAAGTGAGATTCCAGCATTCACTTTCCACAAGTTTAACTTGTGGGCAGGCTGGTACATCCCAATGGCCCTGCTGAATTCAGTAACGTGGGAAGAAAGTTACTTCTCTGGGCAAATAAAATCGTGAGGTTGTGTCCTGGCTTTACAGGGCAATGGGAAGCTTGAGATGGGCTGGGGAAGGCAGTGGAAACAACAAGAAGAGGGTGGAAAAAGGAAAAAAGAACAGTCAGCAGCAGAGTCATGGCTGGACACTGAGAAAAATGGGAAGATAAAGTAATGGTGGGGCAGCACGTGGGGAGATCAGGAAATAAAGCAAGACTGTGCAAGAGACATGCAATCCTAAAATGGGAATTCTGGAGGGGAGTGAAAAAAGAATGTAAGGTTTTAATGTACAGCAAAAATACTTTCTGCATGCAAGCAACTGTTTTCATTAGAGAAACTGGCAGGGCCTTGGCCAGGAAGAGAAAAGGGAGGAAGAGCCTAAAGACAGCTGAAAACAGCAAAAAAACCCAACCCCAGCGCTGGGGGAAGAGGAGGAAGCTCAGGAGATGAGGTGTTTAGCAAGGATGGATGCAAACAAGCACACACAGGGGATACTCCAGAATCAAGTGGAAAATACTCCATATGCCTTTCTCTCAAAATCCCACATATTCCTGGAGAAAGCTGATTACCACCAAACCCCACCAGCTGCAGTTTTAAAAAGCACTCTCTCCACATTGCTCAGGGTGGGACATGCTTCCTATTTGCCTCACTTTTAGCTGGCTGGCCAAGGGAGAATGGGAAAAGCAGAGTTTCCTTTTGGCCCAGCTCTCCTGGAAGCCTGGGAGCTGAATTCCACTCCTGACTTTGAATCATTGAGACTTGATGTTGGAGCACAGTCAAGTCACATCCCTCACCTCCCTGTGATTCAAGAAGCCTGGCTTCTAAGGGAGAAAATATGCAGGAAGAGCCCGTAAAGACAGGCTCTGGATCCCAGAAGAGTTGCTGTGGATTAGCAGATTAAAAGTGTGGAAGTCTGCAAAGATAAAATTCACAGAAGGAGGAGCGTGGTGCAGCACCTCCAGTGGGATGGACAAATGGGATTTGTCCCTTTCCCTGGCCTTTTGGAGATATTTCCACTGCCTCATAACAGGCTCTGGTTCCAAAGCTGGCTGTGGTGTGAAGATGTGTGGATCCAGCTGCCAGCCTGGAACCTGCTAATTACCTAAATGAGGATGGTGTCTGATGGCAAAGAGGGGAGAAGCTTCTCCCACCTTGTAAACTCTTGGCACAATAGAGGAAACAAACCCCATTGTTTTTATGAACTCGTAATTAAGCGATGTCAATGGGATTCCAATAGGTTCATTATACCCAGGTTGGTTGGTGCAGCTGGCCTGATCCCGACCTGCCAGGGGATCAGGGATGTGTCACTGCCTGCCTCAGTTTCTCCAGCTGCAGAACAGGGGCAGTGTCTTCACCCTGCTCGTCACAAGCCCTGCAAGGCTTCCCTAATTGTTGTTTGCAACACTCTGAGTGCTGTGGATGGAAGGTGTTCCAGGGGGTCATGAATCCCTGTTAAGCACACGTCACTTTTTCATGGATTTTGGGGGAGATTTGGTCATTCTGGGCACAGGGTGACACTTGCCTGGCACCTCCAGGGTGTCCTTCGACTCACATCCTCACAGTGCCTATCAAGGAACCCTTCCAACCCTCCTCTCTCGAGGGACAGAGGATCCCTGTGCATTTGTCTGTGCCTTTATTTAATGAAGCAATTATGCCTGCTAACGACATTCTTCGAGAAACATCCTATCTAAAGTTTCCCACCATTCTTGCACTGGTAGCTTTCCCCCTTCCCTCCTCCTTTCCCTTATTAATTTATGAAGCAGCTAATTATGATCCCTGCAGGCTAAATAACTGTGCAGTTAGAGATGCACTAGATGAGTGGGTATGGCAAGGCAGTGCAGAGCATTTTTCTCTTCGCCTATTACATGTATTGTTTTAGGTAATTAACATCCACTTTGTAGTGGCAACACAGACGCCTTGCTGTCTGTACAGCTTCTTGGCTCAGCTCCTTGCAAATACTCCCTGGTACACTCCTTGCAAAACCATGTGAAGTGTTATATAATGCTCTAGGTTGAAAGGCAATTGTGTACATCCAGGTTATTAAACGGATCTGGATGTGTGCGCAAAGCCAAGGTTTCAGGCCTAAGCCTTCAGCTTAGGATCACTTCAAATGACTAAAAGCAACCCAGGGAGACTTTCTCCCTTCCTTCTTCGCCTGGGCCTCCACAAGTTTCCAGTTTATCCCTAGGAACACCTAGGAAAATGCTGATGTTTCAGGTCCATCCTCAGAGTTTTGAATATTGTCTGTGTGCTCAGCACTGGGCAGTCAAAACCCCAAAGATTGTCCTCATCTGACAGACATCCCTCTGCCCTGAAAAACTAACCAGCACAGAGACTGTTCTGAACCTGGAGGTTTAGCTCAGTGTTCTCCTTCCTGCTGCTTCCCAACCCTGCTTGAGTGTGTTTGTGGGAAAGCTTTGGAAAAGGAGAGTGCAGGGATTAGCGGGGAGGGAAGGGAAAGCCATGCAGCCTGCGTGGGGCAAGGTCAAAAATGTGCTAAGCTGTGAAGGGCTTTAAGTGCCAGACAAGGTCATGGCAAAGACAGCCCTGGAAGCCTTAAGATGTCCAGTTTTCCTGTTGCCAAGGAACACTCAGGTACGTTGGAATAAACAGCTTTTGAGGCAGGAAAAATTTATGGACGGCTGCTGAATAAGATTGTTGTTATTATGGATGGGGTCTGCGTGCCTCGTGCACTCACAGGCTTTTCACAGTCCACTGTCTGAGAAAATTGGTGTTCTCTAAGCTGAGTGAATGCCCAGAAGTCCAGGGTGGAGGAAGGGTCTCCTGCTGCTTTGTGTTGGTACAAACCCCTGGTTTTTCTCTGCAAGGAAAGCAGCTCCCCTTGGTGAGGGCGGCATGAGAAGAAGGGCAGAGACCAAAACTCAGGCCCGGAATTATTTTAATGAAAGCAGCAAAGCTGGTCATTTTTGCCTTCCCTCTGCCTACCAATCCATGGTGTGTGTCAGCCTGGCTGCTCGTGGAGGATCAGATAGGGCTGTCTGAGTGTGGGCTGGTGCTTTGCAAGTTTAATTGCACAACTCTGCTCCCAGCTCCGGAGCTGCTGACCTGCAGGGCCAGCCAAGTGTGGGATGGCCACGGGGCCAGCTGGACCCACAGGGGTGGAGGGACAGACCCCAGGGAGTCAGGGCAGGACCTCAGCCCCAATCCCTGGGACTTCCCGACCTGGGGCTTCCCTGGAGCTCTGATCCCTCCAGGCTCGCTCAACACCTTCCTCCCCACCTTGTCACCTGTGCATGAACCCTGTGTTTGGATTGGGATGGAAAAAAGGCTCATCAGCATTTTGTGGTATCATCTGCTGCTCATCCTCGTGAGATAGAAATCCATCCCCTCCCAAGAGATCTGGAATTATTAATTGCTGCTGTAAATCAGCAGAGTGTGCTGTGAGCCAGCCATGACAAATCTCTTGGGGAGCAGCTATGCAAACAGATGGCTGATAAACACACAGGAAGGAATACATGGGAAGCTCTGTGGAATGGAACAAGAGGAATAATTTCAATTATTTTTATTTTTTATTAAGAAAAACATTTTTTAGTGGGCAATTTCAAAATGAGGATTTATAACCTTTCTTTATTATTTTTTCCCGAGTAAATCGCAAATGTACAGCTTGATGAGTTTCACCAAAAGCAGTGGAAGGAGCAGTGGAAAATCTTAATAATATGATAGGGTACCCACAGGTAAAGGTGGGTAAAGACTGGGAAGGGCAGAAGATGGGGATAATTTAATATTTTCAAGACAAGCTACATCAGTCTGGGTAAGGTGGGATAAAAGAGTGTCAGAAATGGGCTGTGCTGGGGTCCAACGGAGGTATCATCCAAGTCATGAATACTGGGGGAAGAGTGGAGCTGGAGCAGTTTTTGGCTGAATTAGACCCACAGGAGGTGCTAGGTGTGGCTACAGGACACAGACACCTTCCTGCAGTGCAGTGGGAGAAATCCAGTGGAGGAACCAAAGCAGCTGCAGTCTACACCAAGGGTTGCTCAAGCCAATGCTATTATTAGGAACTCTCATTCACAAGCCTCAAATTCACTAACAAATTATTCTTAAAAAAAAAAATATATCCTCTCCATCTGTTTTCCAGCTTTTATACCAAAATTCTAATTTAAGACATTAACTAAAATGGAAAAAAGATTTTCCTTTCATTAACTTTGAGTGTATCCAATTTACGTTTCATATGTTTCCATTATTATTTTTTTTTTCTTCCTGAAGGGTTTGTTTTCTGAAGCACAATGGAAACACCACACTTTTTTTTCTCTCTCTCTCTCTTTTTTTTTTTTTCCTGAAAGCATTTCTGAGACTTTAGAGGGTGCACCTACATTTTATGAACCTGTCAATGGCTCTGGCCACCTTCCAAGTCCCCTGGGGCAGATGAATGTTAAGGAATTGAAGCTCCCAAGCAGAGGTACCATTACGATCCAGGACTATCCAGCCCTTAATTACATTTTTTAGTGCTGACACCTGCTAGTAAATACAGAAAGAGATGCACCACTTGTGTGTTTATTCCCAGAGGGAAACTTTTGGATTTGTTCCTCTCAGCAGCAGCTGGTGGTTCAGAATGGACATTTTGCAGCTCTCATAAACACACTTTGTCCTGCACATGAAAGTGCCTTTCTGCATGTTTGATGTTCTGAGAGCTCTTGGCTTGGCAGCTCTGGCTGGTGATAGCCCTGAGCCACAATCAGCTGGAGCAAATCCTGGGGAATAATCCACAAAATTGAGGATCTCCATCTGCTGCTGGGCAGTGCTGGGGATGGACAACCAGGAAAAAAACCTCCAATTTCACCTGGTGCAGCTGTGCTGGTGTTACCGAGCCACGCAATACCCAGGATAAACCACTGCCAAAAGTGTCAGGGGATTATGAGGAACTGCTGAAGTTTACAGAAGGCACTGACAGCTCTGCAAGTCATGCAGCCATGCCAGGGCCATGCCAAGAAAAGCATTTTGCAAAGGATCCTGTGTTCCCTCCGCTCTGCAGCTCACAGATTAGAATTAAGGCTTTGTAGTGGTATGTAAAAAAGCTCAGTGTCTCTCATCCAGAAGGCTAAAAATAGGTTGGCAGTAAGAAAAGGGACAATAATTGCCAAATTAAATCAATATAATTTTTAATCAGCGGGCAGAATAAATGATACCGTTTTAGACTGCGCTGTAAAAAAATGCCCCACAAACTTTTATAAGGAAACAAACATAATTCCATTGGATGGATTTCCCCCTGTAGGTTCAGAAATTTTATTTTATTTACTAATGTAAATACATTCTGTTTCCATACCCAGTCCAACATACATATTGATATAAGGACGGCCAACCTTTCATTAATATTAAAACCTCCTCTCTGCCATGGGTAATGATGATTTATGCAAAAAGCTTACTTTGTGGGAAAATGAAGTTTTGTGGGTTTGCATTTCATGCATTTGTCCTCTCCACGTTATGAATTCCTGCTGTTTGCTTGAACTCAGTTATTCCTGCAGGGATGTGAGGAGATTCTCCCCAGGGCCAAACCTTCCACTCTTGTCATCGCCCCATTAACTCCAGGTTGTCCCAAAGTCAGCAGGACTCCACAACTTTATTCAGTTTCTTCTGAAAATGTAAAATGAAAATAAGATGGCAAACCTTCTTTTTGAAGCTTCTTTGGCTGTTTCTTCCATTTTTGAGGGAGGTTTCCCCCACTTAGAGGCTCTTGTGTTCACAGACCTGATACAAATTGTGTATCATTTTATGAAAAGCTGCAGGAATGCCACTTTGAGATCATTTTTTGTAAAATTACCATCTGCCTAGCACAGAAACTGCACTGTCTGGGAGTTTGTCAAGGGTTTATTGCTGGGATCATTTACAGTAAGGGAGCAGGACTGTGGTCATGCTGGTCATATTCAGATTGAATAATTCCTCCCAGTTTTAACATCCTGCCTTTCTGAGACACCCCTGAAATCCTCGTGGGTGTTTTGGAGCTTTCTTCCCTGTGTTTTCTTCCCTTTGTCATCGCCAGGATGATCAAGGGGATATTTTCAAGGCACAAGAGGAGCTGCCACACAATTTACTGCTCACATTTTGCTCAGCTGCAAAGGCTGAGCTGTGCTGAGATCACCCTGCACTTACCCCGAGTTTACAGAAACCTGTGTGAATTTGTGTTTCCAGAGCTGTAACTTTGGAGATTCCCAGAATCTCAGAATCCCCTGAGCTGGAAGGGACCCACAAGGATGATCCAAGTCCAGCTCCTGGCCCGGCACAGGACACCCCAGCAATCCCCCCTGTGCCTTCTGTGGGATTCACACCAAATCCTACACAAGGCTCAGGAACCGCTCAAAACCTGGAGGAATTCTCCAATTTGCAAGAATTTTGCCAAACCCAGGCCGAGTTTCTGGGCTGCAGGACCATTTCTCAGCTGGGTGAAACCCAAAGGGTTCTGTGGGACCTCGTGGTGGAAAATGCAGCCGAGGCAGAGCCGTGGTGTAGGATCAGGAGGGTCCCTCATCCCCACTCACACACAGACAGCTCCTCGTAAACTGCAGCACAAACTCTCCTCCCAGTTTACACAAAGCTGGACAAAATAGCTTTTTTTTATCTAAGCTCTGAGGGCCTCGTATGTGAAACGAAGTTGCCAAACACAAATTAATGTGTAATTATTTTTCTTGCCTGAATCACTTTCTTTCATGTGTCATAACATGCAGAGTAAATAGCACCACACCTTTTTACTTTAATTGTGGTAATCTGATCTCTCAGCCACAAGAAAGCCTCCTCTAATGCCTTCTTTAGAATGGACTTTCAAGGCAAAGCAAGAGCAGTAACTGTAATAATCACCTCTTCTTTTCTTCTGCTGTCAAAATGCAGGGGGTTGTTAAACTAATCAAGGACCAGGACCACACTGCAAAAAAATAAATGCCCTAAAAGACAAACAGAGGTAAATGTTTGTCAGGTAATTTAAGGTGATGGTGGGATTATTTTATTTTTTTTTCTGATTTGCCTGGTGACTAATTATTTATGGGGTAAACATGAGGCTGTCTGGCTTTATGGTAATATCATAATGGGAACCATGTTGTATTGTTTATCTGCTAGGATTGTCTCTGAGTTTTGAGGAGCAGAACTTAATAGTGGCAGGTGTCAGCTCAGTTTGATCATCAAGGATCTTCTATGCCCAGAGGAACATTGAGATAAATAGAATTTCATTAGCTGGGTTAGGCCCATGTTTTGCATTGAATCCTTGGAAAAGAAAGGACACAGGGATTTACTTCAGAGCAGAAAATCTCTTTTACTATTTAGAAGAACAACTCCTTTTCTCCTTATTTTCTATCACCTTCATTTCCTGACCAGTCACAGCTTAGGAACAAAACAACTACATCCAAAACTGATCCTATGACAAAATTAAGTGGAGAATACAAAAAAAGTGTTTCCCCTCCAGCTGCTTTCATGCTCTAATACCCACTGAGGTGAAAGAAAGTCTTCTCAGAAACCTTGAGGACAGCTGGGTGAGCTCCAAGCCTGATCTGCTCGACCAGGTCTTGGGGAAGAGCAACAACTGCAGGAGTTGGAGCAGCCTTGGGCCAGCACAATGGAGATAGGCTGGGACAGAATTCAACTTAAGGGTGAAGAACCTTGCTGGCCTCATCTGTCCACTGAAATCACTGCCTTTATTTCCACTGAAATCACTGCCTTTAGTTCCACTGAAATCACTGCCTTTTGCTGGGGTGGAAAATGGTAGGAAAGGGCAATTGAGTACAATCATCCACCACTTGAAGCCAAGCAAAGCATCCCCGTGCTGGTGGGAAAGGAGAAACCTTCTGCAGTGTTCCATATTCTGGCCATTTCCAGGGCAACTTCAAGCTTTGAGCCCCAGCAGTGCTCCCCTGGTGTCTCCCAAGGGGCTGTGCAGAAATTCCCAGAGGGTTTGGATTTCAGAGCCCTGTGAGACCCTGAGGGTTTTCTCTGCTCAAACAGAGCTCTGGACAAGGCTCTCAGACCTTCCCTGCATCTTTTGGGTCTCCTGCTCTCCTCGTGGCTCCCTGCTGGAGCTCTGCTGCCAAAGGCCCTTGGTGGGCTCCTGTTTAGGTAAGATCTAATTACATCCCTGCTGCCTTTGCTGGGTTTGGTGCTTGCTGGTTACACCGAAAGCCCTGCAAGTCATCACATGCTGATTTCAGTGAGCCTCCTGATTTCTGCTGCTGGAATCCAAGGAGCTCACTGCAGCTCATTTTCCCTCCTGTACACACCTCTCCTGCCCAGCAGAAGGAAATGACCAGCAGGTGGTTGTTCAATTTGCTACGAAGAGTTCTGGGAAATCGTTCCTTTCCCCAGCTCACCCTGAGCTGTGTACACTGATCCACCCTACAATACACTTGGGGGGAAACCTATTTAGCTGGTGAAGTGTCAGTTCATTTATCTTTATATCATTTCTGTACTAACAACATCACTGAAGTCACAAAGATCTTAGAAATACCTTATCAAAGTCTTTGATGTCAGATTTACCCAACTTATCAAGCGGCTTAACCAAACATCCTCATCGCCCAATGCCAAAACATCCTCCTCACCCAGTCTAAACACATTCTGCTCACAAATTAAAGCCTGACAAGGCCTCACTCCCTTATTACCCAGCTGACAAGAAACCCTCCTTCTGTGTCAGGAGCACAGTGTCAGATGTAGCATCCTGCTCCTGCTTCTGCTGAAGTTCCCTCTGTTAAAGGTTCTGCTTGTACAGCGCCCCAGGAGATCACACATAGTCAATAATCCCAGCATTGCCTACATCTTTCTGTTTCTTTGACAGCTAAAATTAAAAAAAAAAGAAAAATAAGAAAAAAAAAGGAGGGGAACAAAAGAAATTAATCAGTTGTTCTAAATAAAGATCCTTACATTTGCAGAGAATTTTCTTGGTGGTTTGATTATCACCAGAGTTTGAGCACGGGATGGAGGATGGCCTTTGAGGCTGTGCTGAGGCCAAAACCACTTCTGGGATGGCCAAATCAAAGTGGTTCTTCCTATTTATCTCAAAAACTTTATCAGCATTGCAGGATAGAATGCAAAGGGTGATATTAGAAGTCTCCAGATGGAGCTCCTGCAGCACCAAACCCCAGCTCTGGGTCTGGAGCCTCTCTCTCCTTTCGGGGTGAACCATCCACCCACAGACATGCACCCAGCATGGGCTGGTTTATAATAAGAGCCTCTTTCATCTAAACTAATCAAAGCCATCAGTTTACAGGAATCAGTGTCTGGAGAGGTGCCTCCACCCTCTGCGTGAGAGCGAGATGTTGTAGATGCAAACAGGACGGAAGCGCCGCGTAAACCTTGGAGCAAACAAAAAAGCTGTGAGGAAAACAAGAGGAGCTGTAAACTCCAACCACCCAGAGGGCAGGTGGAACTCTGGCAGTGAAAATTGGTGTGGATTGAGAACAGTTGAGCTATTGAGCACAAGGATTTGACTCCTTGGAGCTGCATCAAGCTGAGAAATATTTACAAAGTTTGTCTCATCGCCTCACAGCCCGGTGCTGATGGGAGAGCTCAGCCCCACAACAGGCACAATGTCCTCCTGCCTTCTATATTTTTTAATATTTAGAACCTTCCCACCCTCCAGGAGGGACATCAGAAAGGGTGGCAGTGGTGCAAGAAGCAAATGGAACATCACTTACAGGTAATTCCATGACTGGACAACCAACTTTTCTGACTGGAGGAGGAGAACAAAAACAAATGTGTTGTTTCAGGACCATCTCTAGCAACAATCGTGCCAGCAGGAGTAAAAACAAACATGCAGCAAAGTGAAATAAGGAATAAAAATGCATATAGAGTACTTCCATATCAAAAATATTCCTTCTGAAGGGAGTGCACTCACACGCTTATGGCCTTCTGCATTATGGAGCTGGATTTTTTTAAATTTTAAATGGAATATGTATAAAATATAGGGAATATGTATAAATATTTGCAAAACATGTAAATAATCCCCAGCCCAGATTGAGATACACATATTTCCCATAAATTATTCCAGACGGGTGCAAATTTTGCCTTAAGTCCCAGCAATGAAACAATTACTTCACATGTTTATATCTGTGAGCAAGTGCTTAAGTATTGAAGGACTTTGTTGATTAAAAAAACCAACTGTGAAACAATTAATTTTTAATTTTGATAATTTTTATGTACTTTGCCATTTAAATGCCCAGATTAAGTGATGGCCTTTATCACTGGGGCTGGAATTCTTGGTGCCTTGTGAGCTGCAGATGTGAGACCAGGTGTTTATAAATTATACAGTAAAACAAATATATTGCACTGAAGGCTTGTCTATTATGAATTAAAACAGCAGCTTTAATCCTCAAATTTTATTCCCTGCTAGGTAAATAGTTGTGGGCCAATGCCAAGGATGACAACAGAACATAATGAAGAAAAAAATAAAACAAAATATTGCTTTATCTTGTTTGTATTCCCCAGTAGTCAAAAGGTTTAGAATAACAGGAGCCTTTCAGTGGTGCAAAGTGATGTCTCCTGACAGATTTTCCTGTGCTCTCTGCCTTCCTCTGCTTGCCATTCCCAGACAGGCAGCCTGGGTGAGTCCCACAGCTCCTGAGACTGCTGGAGAGGGACAGACCTGGCACTTCCCCACTCCAGGTTCCTCCTGAGGCTTCCCTAAGGACAGGACAAGCATGGACAAGGTGCAGAGGATATTTTATTAGGTACAGGGGATTTCCTTAGATCGCTAATGAGGAATTAGATCTTCCCCTTTCTCAGACAAGAAATATCAAGGGAAAGAAAATTGTCCCCACCCTTTACCAAATGCCTCCCTCACTTCCTAGGAACCTGAAATGATTTTCCAGAAGTTCTCCTCACGGCTGCCAAATCTCATTTCTGTTGGGTAAGTATTTACTGCAAGCTCAAGACAGGCTCCTACCAGAGGATTTTTCCACCCCACCCTTCCACCCTGCATGTGCATAACAAGGCAGTTATTCATGGCCTGAGCACAGGATGAGATGGAAACTCCTGGAGCTGGAGATGGGATTCAGACAGGCTGGGCAATGTGGCAGCCTCAGAAGGAAGTTGGCCAAGAGCTGAGGACAGAAACATCTCGCAGAAGTTGTTCTGCTGCCTGTTGTTCTGGTGGCTTTTTTTTTAGCCTGGTGTGGTACAGGAGGCATCCTGTTGTCCCAGTTCCCTCCAGGGATGGAGGCTGAGCTCTGCAGGGCACGCCTGAGAAGCTGGACCTGAAAGCTCTGATTTGAACATTGGTCCAAACCCTTTCTGTGCCTCTCTTCTGGGTGAAGAGATCCCATTTCTCCAAGCCCAAATGGATCAGGGGGAATGCTGGACAGCAGTGAAGCTCTGCCAGCCCTGCAGTCCAAGGTGGTCTGGTTTGAGCCAGTTTGAGCACTTCTGTTTCAAACTATTTGAGAAGGGCACAAAGCATAAAACCTCACCTTTGGATCAAGTTCTATACAGGAACCTCCAAGCTGCACACAAGTTTGGAAATCAGAAAATGCCGAGATCTTAAAAAAATTACTCCTGACAAACATCAGTGTACACACACACACACAGGTGAATAAACATCTCTACAACACAACAGTGCTAGAGGAAGAATGCTGGAGGTGAGGGCCCTCTGCTCCAAACCTTGGTCCCAGAAGGCTAAAAGCTTCCATTTCCATGCTCCCTCACTCCTATAATCCTTCTCTTTGTCACCTCATGCTTGTTTTTACTGTAAGAGCACAAGCCTGGTTCTGTCTTTGATCTTGGCTGCAGCTTGCAGGTGCTGTAAACTCACAATAATTATGTCATCAGCAGCCTCTTGCCCCATGTGTGCTTGGGGATATCGTGTACCAACAGGAGCATTCCTCCCTCCACGTGAAGAGATGGGGCTGGAGATTATCTGCCTCTCATTAGTGCACAGAGCTCCTGTGGGATCTTCAGTCCTGCCCATCCTGTCTTTGTCCCTTTCTCAGCTGGACAGGGCTCCTAGCCCAAGTGTCAAAGGAATATTGGCAGATGTTTCTTCTGTTTTCTCCCAGAGGAGAAAATAGGGTTATCATGTGTTATCATGAGGAGCCAGAGGGCCAGACCCAGCTGAAAGGTGCTTCTACACAAAATCAAGTGTGAGATCCTGTACAAGACAAGAGTGAGGAAGGTCTGATGCTGAAGGGCATGAAAGAGATCTCTTTAGAAACCAAAATAAGTTATTAAATCATAGCACTGACCAGGGGCTGGCAGCAGGAATCCCAGCAGGTCTGCAATTCACTTTCCCAAGCGGTGAAATTCCAGCTGGGATTCCCATAACAGCGTTAACCTGAGCAGGTACAAGGAATGTGGCTACACCCATCTGCCCATTTTCCCTCCCTGCCTCTCACAGCCATACCCACGATCCACTTCTTCCATTTTGCCAGCTTTATCCTTCCCTTGTCTCTGTGTTCTCACCACATTCTCGTTCAGTGCAGCCATGCCCAGAGCTCTGTGCTTCAGCCCAGGACAGAGAACTGTTGAGGGACCAAAAAATTCTCTGTGGGCAACAAAACCCTTGGTCTCACACTCTTTGTTTTTGCAGGATGTGCGTGTTTGATCGGTTATAGGTTGATTTCAAATCTGAGTTACAATTTCCACAGTTAACCCAAAAGTCAGAGTAGGAGCCAAGTTTATTTCCTATTTCCTACAGGACAGGACAGGGGGGAATGGCTTGACACTGACAGAGAGCAGGTTTTGACTGGTATCAGGAAGAAATTCTACCCTGTGGGGGTGGTGAGGCCTGGCACAGGGTGCCCAGAGAAGCTGTGGCTGCCTCGTCCCTGGAAGTGTCCACAGCCAGGTTTGACCTGGGATAGTGGAAGGTGTCCCTGTCCATGGTGGGATGGTGGAGATGATCCTTCAGGTCCCTTCCAACCATGATTGACTCCATGATTATATTTCCCCCACGTTACATTCCATTCTTGTTCTGACTTCAGCATCATTGCCTCAGTCAATGCAGCCCTTGAGAGCAGGTGTCCACCACCAAAGAAATCCCTCTTAGATATAGAAATATCATTGTATTTAGGTGCTAGGACAAATACAAGCACCAAGGAGTCTTCCTGATCCCCACCCTTCACCTCTGCTGCTAGAAAGGATCAGTCAAAAATCCGTTCCCATCAGCAATGCTGAGATGTTTTGGGAAAAGGCCAGGAAACTCCACAAACCCAACTCCTTTTTATAACATGCAATAAAATCACTGCCCTCTTGAATTAGAGTGATCAGTTTGTTAATCAGTGGACTAAAGCAGGCTCAAGGTCATGGCGAGCTTTGAAGGTCACCAAACACATCAGCAGGACTGTAAAAAATCCACAGAAATGAAAATCCTTCCCCAGCACTGACAGTGCTGTGTTAAAGCCAGTGTTTAGCCATGTACCTGTAGGTAAAGGGTCAGGCATGGATCCCATCAGGAAGAGGATTTGGGATTATTCAATCCTGTGGGTCCCCCCATCAGTGAAGCAGACACAGAACCTATGAGCAACACTTCATTCAGAGCCCAGCCCATTTGACATCAACATTTCACCAGAATCCCACACTTTAAACTCAGCCCTGCTTTAGCATCCATGGGGATTCTCAAGTCCTGTTGTGGTCCATGAGAAAAACAGCAGTTCAAACACTTTTTCACTCTGTTTCCTCTCACTGGTCTCACTGGTGAGCCAGTGATATCCACTTTTAAAGAGGAGCAGGACATTTCATTGACACTTGCCCGTTTTTATGCCATCCCTGGCTATCTGCTCTTGGGAACAGGCCACTGAGCAGATACCCAGAGACCTGACCTTTTTTATTCCTTCACCTCCTCGCTGACCCAGTTTGGGATAAGTGCATCTTGTAGTAAGGAAGTCGACAGCAGTACCTGTAGAGGTTCCAAGAAGTCTAAGAAAAGATAGGTGTGTTAATTTATTTTTGATACTTCTGGGTGGAGCCCTCCCACTCATGGCAGGCTGCCACTGCATCACAAGCACGTTATCCTCTTGCTTCAGAGCCTCCTTCCCTCTCCCCCAGGTTTGGCTCGATGTGATTCCCACTGCAGATGTCTTTGAAAATGTTCAAGCTGTCGCTGGTAGATGGAAAAGTCGATGCACAGCGTGTGACCCCTCTGTGAAGGAACTGTCTCTCTGCTCTAACACACGCTCAGATCTTGTTATTATTCTCTGTGGTGGTGCGATTTTGTTTCTTTTTTTGGAAATCATCCCTACAGACTCGTTGTGATTAAATGTCTGATGTTTAAAGCTTCCATGAGCCTTTTAAGTCCTGTTTTGCAGTTTGGGCTTTAGGCCTGGGAGGTCTACAGTTCAAATCTCAGCACATTCCTCACTGCTGTTTTTAATTATGATTTGATATGGACATTATTGCTGCAGGGATCTCTCTCACACTTCAGAACACACAGTTTACCAAAAGTCAGGAGACGCCAATCAAATTGGATCCCAGTTCAAAAGAACAAGGCCTGTAGCGGCCTCATTTTGTGCCCAGAGAAGTATTTGGTTGATGTTTAGAAGTGACATACCTAGGGGAGGGAGGAAACATGAAAAGACCAAGGGGCAACCCAAAACCAAAAGGCTCCTATGGGGTGAGAAATGCCCGGTCCTGGATCACCTGGGGAAGCAGCTTTGTGCACTCAATATCTGCCCCTCCTCGGCTCTCTTTGTCTCATAAATGTAACATAATAGTGCACCTTTCCTTTCTGCCAGGCCTGCAGAGTGCAAGTGGGGAGATGAGGGAAGGGAAAACAGGCTGGCTGGTTGTGAAATGGATCAGTTCTGTGATGAGGAGAATTCACCCTGCCTTTGTTCCCTCAGCTCTGAAATATCTGCAGCAGAGATGGAGGAGTGCTCCATCGGAGCATTGGCTCTCCCTGCAGCTGATGAGGGAGGCAGAGGAGCAGTGACCATCCCCAATCCCACACCTAACTCTGACTGCTTATGGAACTCACTTATTTTCCTAAATATCAGCATCTCCATCCCAGCTCTCCCTGTCTTTAATTCTTCATACCGAGACAGCAAAAAAGGTGTCTGGTTTTACACCATCTTTTCTGCTTAGCTTTGGGTTTCTTGGGAGTGGCTCTGAGCCATCCCAGCTGAGAAAGAAAGTCCTTTTCAGCAGAGCACGCTGTCGGGATGCTGATGACTTTGGCTGCAAGGCAGCTTTGATCAGGACCTCTACACTGGGTAAGTTTAACCACAGACACTTTAGTAAAACTGCTTTTTATTATGTAAACTATACCCAGGGCTGCCCTGAATTAAAACAATTTTCAGATGGGAGTCTTTCTATGAAGGGACCATTTCATTTCACTTTGCTTCTTTTCTGGTTTCCTGCATTAAAAAAAGGGGGAGCCTTGAAAATTGCTTGAAATATTGCATATTCATTTTAAGATCTGCCACTGGGTCATATTTTGCATCAATCAAGCAGCTAAACTTTTATTTGTCAAGCTTTGATTGAATTTTGTAGTTAAAAATAAGAAGAAAGGGGAGAAACAAGACCAAAACTGTATTTTATAGCAGTCTGGGTTAGAATATAGAGTAGTGATAAGGAGTGGGTTTAGAAGATGAAAGAATGAGATTGGAACCTGTGTCTAACACCAAGGAAATGAAAAGAAAGTCCTCAGGGTCAGCAGACAAAGAGGGCACTGAAAGGCCAGTGGAACTGGAAAAATGTCATTTTTCTCAGTGTTACGATTCTAGCCAGCCACTGGGACAAGGATTTTGGATAAATAGTTGAATTTCCATGTTCTGGGATTATTCACTTGGGGTTTAAACATGACATTTGCATGCAGTTATCTCCCCTTCTCTACTCATTTTAGGAGTGTGTCAGGTAGCAGAAAAATCAGACACTGCCAGGGACATTGTAGCATCAACCTGGGCTCTTTCTTTAGGGAAAGCATTTCAAAATCTTGTTTGGAGCTTGCAGGCCCAGGAGATGATTTTCATACTTTGGTCCCAAAGCTGAGCCTTCTCACAGAGAATGGTGGGGGGTTATGGCACTGAAATGATGACAAATGTCCTGTTTTCCCCTGGATGGAAAGGTAAGGCTTGGGATGCCAGCTCCTTGAAGTTCCTGCAGTGCCTGTGTAAGGAAATCCTTTATCATATTGCTGGGTGAAGAAGGCATGGAGACATGTTTTAAGTGCACATCTATTTTATGGCACATCCCTCTGGGGCTGTGTGATACACAACTCAGTTACCACTGCAATCCAGAAACAAAGGAGCTGGAAGTGCTCAGGATTGTAATCTGCATAAATGTGGTGATTTTGTTTTACAGGGAGTCCTCTGGGGATGCACAAAAAGACAAAGAGTTTGCAAATGCTGATAAGGGTGACAGATCTGGGAGTAAAACCTTCACGTGGCTGAGGCAAACTTGGACACCTCAGACACAAACAGGTTTTCTCTGGGAATTTTAGCAGTGACAGGCCATCATCTAAACAGTCTTCACATGTGAGCTACAACACAGGCAGACCCTTGGTTTGAAGTTTTAATTCAGAACTGTAGCCCAAGAACCTGGAAGGGGCTCATTCCAGGGTCACAAAGGCTCATTAGAGTCACAAAGGCTAATTAGAGTCGGTGTCCTGCTCTGTCTGGAGCTGAAGCACTCCTTGGTGGCACACCAAGGTGGGCACACCAAGGTGGGCACACTTTGTTCCAGGGAGTCTCTGGGATCAGCTCATCTGCCATACACACAGGTTTTGCCTTTTCTCTCAGGATTCTACTCCCTCCTCTCCCAGACTCTCCATTGCAAATGTACCAGTCTTGTCAGGAAGGAATTTTACTGCTCCTTCCCACCACTGAAACAGCAGGACTGGAACAAAAGAGAGAGTTTTCTGACTTCAGTTAATTCCTTCTTCTCCTCTGGTTTCCCATCCTCACACGCTGAGTTATTATTGAGATGAAAACACTTGAACACTATCAAGGTATCTGCATTCAGAATCAAAGGAATACTGTCATACACTGCCAGTTTGCCAGCACCATGTGCCAGACTTTCCAGGCTTCCAGCCTCAGATATCATCATATCAGCAAAGAGGAAATATCAGACGTTGGAGAAGTGTTGTACTCCCAGGAATTCACGCAGCCTTGTTTTCCAGCCAGCTTTCTGTTTCTATAAACACTGAAGGAGTTGCACCCAGCTCCTGAAGCCAGTAACAGGCTGGGCATGTGATGACTTCCCAAAGCCACATGGTTGCAGTTATATTTCCATACAGACTCCTGAATATTTCCAACAGTTCCAGCCTAAGCATGAGGGTTTGTGGTATCACTAACCCAGACCGTGCTTCTTGCTGCTCTTTCTGTAACTGAAGCTTCTTAGGGATTTTTAGGGTCATTTATTTGTTTTTAAGGAAAATGTAATTTGCAGGTTAAGAAAGAGCACGGGGGGGTCAGGTCTCCTGGGTGCATCCTTCTGAGTTCAGTTACCAGCTCCTCCGTGAGCATCAGTGTGATAGAAATTGCATTTAAGGACTGGATATAGAGCCCTTTGAGATCTTGGATGGAAGCAGCTTATTGAGATGCAAAATATTCTTTTGAAGAAGAGTATTTCCTCATACTTCTGGGCATGAGTAAGAAAAACATGAGAGTAGATGATGTAACTCCGGGCCTGCACTGCTGGCTCCGAACACTCCGGTTGTAGCTGAGTTAATAAAACTTTATGCTCCCATTCTGGCCATGCTTGAGGGACAGAGCAGCCCAAAAACTCTGTGTGCAGCCATCCCTGGTGTGCTGCAGCTTTCTGTCCCATCCAGAGCTCGGGGATGGCCTTTAAATTGGCATTTCTACCAGCCAGCCTTTGCTCCTTATTAATTAGCCCGTAAATCCCTGTGAATCCCTCAGGGCAGAGTGTCTGTGGCACTACAGCACCTTTGCACAAGACAAGGAAACCTTTCCCAAGCCATCCTGAGATGGAGGAATGGGAGCCTGGAGGAGGCTGCATTCTCTGCTGACAGAGGGAGGCTGGAGAGGTGTCAGTGCTGCCAACGTGGAGCAGATCAGCTGTGCTGGGCATCAACCTGCTGAATTTCCCATTTTATTCACCCAGAATCCGCCTAAATCCCTCTTTCCCCTCTGCTCCCCCTGACACCGTCCTGGCAGCAGCCCCCATGCCCTGACCCTCGTCCAGCCCATGCAGACCCAGCTTTCACCATCTCCTGGTGGTTTTTTCCAGTCATAAAAGCTGTTATACGTTCCTAGAAAACTGAAGAAGTGTGATCCTTTCCTGCAGATGTCTGAAAAAACCAATTTACAAGTCTGCTGTGGTTTCCATCCAGTGTCCCAATGCTAACACGGCTCTGGTGCACGAATTAGTGCTGCTGAGGGAAAAAAAATGTATTTCTGAGGGATAAACTGTGAGAGGCCAGGGAAAATATTCATTTGGGGCTGAAAGAAACCCAAACAACTAAAGCACGAAACGAAGCGAAAGAGCACAGCTGATTTTTATAACTTCTTTTATGTGTTCTGTGTGTATCCTAAAGAAAAAGTTTCCTGGAATTGTGGGGTATATCCACAACTTCTTTGACTCGGAGCTGTCATGCCCACAGGAGCATGTGTTTTCCATACATGAGCTCTTTTTATGATTAAATGCATTGGGCATGTGTGAGAGTGTGGCAATGTACAGCAGCTGAAATTCCAATTATCAAGTGGCTGCGTATTTCCCATAAGATGGGAATTTGTGGGAATTCACTTTCACCCAATGTGTTTGAGGTGAGAGCAGGAGGAAAAGGAGCCATCCAGAGCCACGAGGGATGGGAAGCCAGGGGCATCGTGGGGCTCCCCAGTTTGGCAGCAATACCCAATTTTGCTGCTCCTGGAACGGGGAGAGAGGCCCACACTGATGTCTCACAGCTCTGTCCTGGAGAAAGGGGAGTAAGGAAAGATCCCTGCCCAAGTCAAGCCATGTTTCTCAGCTCCTGGCAGAAGAAAAGGTGAGTGATGGTGCATTTTTTTGCTGCTGCACAGCTCCAGCCCTGCTTTGGAGGGGCAGCCCAGCATCAGCAGCGAGGATGGGGCTGCTGAGGTTCCACCTGCACCAAACCCCAGCTCGAGTGTGCCTGGAACATTTAATAAAACACCAGTGCTAAATTCTGGCGTTGCACTGCATCATCCATAAAGCTCCTGCCATGGAGATGTCATAGAATAATCAGGGAGAACTTTTTGTTCAGTGTCCCCTGTGGTCTCAGACAGAAGAGGAAGAAGATGACAGGCAGGCAGAGGGTGATTCTTTCATTTTATTCTGCTTTCAAGCCTGGAGTGAACAGGCTGGTAGGTGGTGCAGAGGAGAAAGTGTAAAAATTCAGGCTGGGGAGACAGACAGAACCTGGCTGAGGGTGTGGGTGTGTTTGGGTCACAGCAGGAATGGTGTGGCAATGCTCTGAGGAGGAGCACTGCAAAACTATGTGGAGCCAGACAGCAGCTGAAGAGGAAGAAAATGCTACAGGAACTGGAAGAATTGTTATTTTAAAAATTGTTTCTCCCCAGGTCATTTTTTGATGGACTCGATTTTTCCACGTTCACCTCGGTTAAAGCATTATAATAGCAATTATGCTTAGGAAAATGTGTATATTTGTAATTAAAGCAGTGTAGCCAGTCTGTATTGCACTGTGTCTATAAATTCTTTGGTGACAGGAAATCTCCAATTCAGCTCAATGAAAATGCTGCCTGAGAAAGAAGTAATTAAACCTGGGTAAGACTCTCATACACTGTTTCTAGAGACAACTCCTTTTAACACAACCTGCTTTTATTTTTTGACATTTGTCACACCAGCTGCTTTGCACCTTTACCACAAAGTAGGGATTAACCTGCAGTCAAAGCCATGCAGGATTTTTCTGAGTTCCCCACCACAGAAAAATAAAAAGCCAGAGCAACCCAGCAGTGCCATGGTTTACCTTTGTGTGATTTTATAAATAGGGGCGAGAGGGGAAGAATTACACTTTGCCCCCAGGTTCAGACTGCTTGGTAAGAATCTCAGACACTTTAAGTAGGCGCCACAAATTGTGTAAGCCCTGACCTGCTGGCTCGCTGCCTAGTTCACATGACAGAGATATCTGATGGTTTTGGCAAGGCAGATCGAGGTGGAAAGGTGCCTAGAAACCAACAGAAACAGGGCAGCCATCCTAAGGGGCTTGGAAAGGAAGCAGATCTTGAAGGTGCAGAGAGAAAGAAAGTGGGATTTTTATTTTAATAAATCTGCTTGGTCCCTTTCCTACCATACAGATAGGAAGCAGGAGGAGTACGTTTATATTTTGAAGGCAAAGGAGTCCCTTCAGTCCTCAGGAAAGTTTTTTAAATGAGTGTAACAACACTGAGCGTGTGCTTGGCCCAAAGCAAAGCCTCTCCACTTTTACTGCAGCTCCTTTCCCTGTGCAGCATCTTGTCTGCAGGATTTGGGGGTGTGTAAAAGCAGAGTAGCACACGTACAACCACCGCTACTCTGGGGTGCCTTTTCCATCAGGGCATTTCCCCCTTTCCTCAAGCTGTTGCAGCAGTGAGCAGGAGGCAGGCAGCTGCCAGATGTGATACTGCCTCAGGGCACAATGTGATATGAAGTCAGGAAAAGAAGATGTTGGATGCAGGAAGCATCGCTCATAAAATTGCTGCTCCCAAGAATTGCCCCCACCTCTTGCTGAAGTGCCTCTCTGCCCTGGCAGCCCAGGATTTTCAAAACTGAGCCTCAAAAAGGATTTGTTTATCTGCACTCAAGCACTGCTAAGAAGAAAGTAGGATCCATGAAGTGCTTTTATCTTCTGCCACTACAATTCCCCCACTCTCATACCCGAGGACAGTGCAGCAAAGCATAGATCAGTGAAGGAGAAAATCATTGAAATCCAGAAAAAGTGAAGGGTGAAAAGAAGGAAAAAAGCCACTAAAACCTTCGTCAAACTCTCAGCTATCACATGTTCTCACCTCTTTGCACAGATATTTTTCCTCACCCAGCTCCCTCCTAGGCAATTGATTGGGGCTGTAGCTGCCATTAGCAAATGAAAGACAGGGAGGTAATTAGGAATCGGGATGTCAGAGAGGGAGAATTATTTGCTGAGTGATTTATTGATGATTAATTTTGTTCTAATGTTCTTGCACACACCGAGCTGGCATTACTCACAGCCAGTTCATAGCCAGGCAGCTCAAAAAGCAGCTTTGTTCTAATTGTATTGATGGAAATGCATCCTAGAACTGAGCAGCATCGGGAGATTTGCCACACGCTCGCCTGACTCCTCTACCACAATGGTGTCGTTTTTAAAGCCTGTTCCCCGCTGCCATATTTATTTGATTTATGGGTAAAATTTGTAAAATAGTCCCCCATCAGAAAATGAGTCCTTAAAGCATCTTAGAGAATCTATAACAAGAAATATTCACCAAAGGGCTCCCCTGTGCTATTAGTATTTGTACTGCTGTGGTGCCTGAGGCCCCAGCTGAGATCAAGGCCCCGGTGGTGGCCAGTGTACAACAAGATAATGAGAGACAGGTTTCCCTCACTGCCCTGCCACGACCAAAAAAAAAGGGAAATCGACTGAGAAAAGGTGGCTGAAGAAATAGATCTGAGGAAAGAACCCCCTTCTCCTGTTTCTAAGCCAGATCATCACTAAGATCATTAAATATGCACCCAAAATATCATCGTCAGGTGTTGCTCAGGCTGGAGCTTCAGCTGGGGATGCTGGCACAGGTGCAGAGCTCCTAAATCACATCTTGTTTGGCCAAAACTTGAGTTTGGGAACAAAAACAGTTTTTCCCTCTCTCAGCTGCAGGTCACTGAAGGAAGAAGAACATCCCAGAGCAAGTTTGGCACTGTAAAATACTTGATGTGATGTTGCAGGAGCAGGAAGGCCTCTCTGGACAGAGCAGGGTTTATATTATTCACAGGACATCATTGCTGATTTCTTCCACTTCTCAGGTTTGATTTAGAAAATCAGTTGTGGACAATGATAATTCATGGGCTCAGGTTCTTAAACAGAAATTCATCAATTGTGCAATGGCTTTTGCCAGGGCTCAGACAACGTGGCTGGCTCGGGGTTTATCTCGAAGGATTATAATGTGTAATTGGCAAAATGTCAATTCCTTATTATTGCTTTTCACAAGCCAAAGAAGCTGTGTTAAATTGGGGTTAAGGCTGACCTTATAGAACAGCAATTTAGGGTAATACCAATCACCTTAAAACCACTGTATCACTAAAGCAAATCTGTTAAAATCCAAGAGGTCAAAATTAAGGTTAGAATTACAGAAAAAGAAAACATGTATTAATAGTATGAAATTCCATGCAAACATTCCTGGCTCTGCCAACTTCAGAAGAAATTCTCATGTGAAGTAGCTGTTTTTTGAAGTCATCATCAAATGCTATTATCATTTTCCCTCAAGAGAACATTTGCTGTCACTAAAAAAACTCTCATTCTACTGGGATAATCAGAGAAAAGAGTAGGTTTTGATATGAGAAAAGACTCAAAGTTCTTTCCATGTTTAATCAGAGTAAATCAAACAAGATTTATTTAGGCAGAGGATACGATTGATATGATTATAAACATCATAGTTTATAGACAGCGAAGGGCATTAAATCACAATGTTAAAAAAGAATGGGAATAAATTATCCAGGGGTGAACATAGCTCTGAGTGAGGAGGATCCTTGCTGGCAGGGCACTGACATCCTGAAATAAGCTTATATTCTAAAATATTTGGGAAGGGAAAATAAGTGATATTCTGAATTATTTGAAAAGGGAAAGCTGCAAGTTTAAGTGTAAAGGCATAGATTGATAAATTCATTCAATTTAATTATATTAAGGGGTGTCCTGTGACAGTCCTGAGCTGAGGTAAGAGACCTCTGAGATCTTTCTCCTTGTCCATGATACAGCTGATGCCAACAGCTGGTTCACAGGAGAAGGAAGCAAGAATTTATCTCTGTTAAGAGCTGCCAAGGCTTCATAGCTATTTGAATCAGATTTTGAAGAAAAAAAAACCAACCAAACATGGGAATTCAACTGTGTACAAATTAATACTTCATCATGACTGAGATCAATAGGAAATGGCAGCCAGCCTGAGAAGTGGAATTCATGGGGCATTCCTGAGGGAATTCTCTGTATTTGCTGTTTTGGCAGCTCCTACCAACTTTCAGTTACTAAGAAAAACATGGGAAAAAATGACCATTAGGCCCATAAAATGAATTCAAATATAGCCCTTGTGTGAGATTTCTATGAATTTTAATTTAATGGGGAATGTCTGTAATGTTCTAGTAAATGTTTCTGGACAAGGGAAGTCAGATGTGGAAGGCAAGATTTATTGAAGAATCTATTCCTTCTTTATTTTAAGTTCCACAAGATTAACTGCTTCCCTTGTAAGTTTTTGGAAAGTTAATTCTGCCATCAAAAAGTAATTGCTGCATTTACAGGGAGAAAGATTTAACAAGCACAAGAAAATGAATGAACCTGTGCTCATATGAAGCACCCAAGTTCAGTGATTTCATAGTGAAAAGCATTTTCATGGCAGGGATTTTTAAGTGCTTCTGGTATTTATGAAAGGAGAGAGACCCTAAACTTCCCACACGACTTTTTAAGTCTCAATACAGAGCAAAAATAATCATTTGCCTTCAGACTTGATGTTTTCAAGAATTCCTTTCCCTGTTTTCACAGCAAGTCCTGTAAGGGGAAGTCAGACAGAAGAAACTTCACAGCAATCTAGTGAAGGGAAAAGAGTACAGTGAGGAAAAGAGTACAGTGTTGGCTGTTCTGAGCCCATCCAGGATTCAGGGAGGTTCCCAGTTCCTTCTGAAATTCCTCTGAACATCACAGCCCTTCTGCTCAGCCAGGAGAAATCAACTCACCCCCTTTTAGCATCAAGGAAGACACAAATGAGGTTTTTTCTCTGCAAACTTTGCTACAAATAATTACTTATTTTTCTCCTTAAAAGGCGTAGGAAACATCCTGAAGAATCTCTGTGATGGGAGCAAATTTAGCAGGAGAAGATGAGATATTTACAGTTCCTTTAACTCCCTGATTTTTGGTGCACAGAATCTATGAGTCTCGGCCTCTGTGTTGTTCCACCCTTGATGAAACCGAGGAAATCACTGAATGATGTGAAATATTCCCATCTTTGGGACAATGGGTTGTCCTTGGCAAGGGAGGACTGACTCCTACCTTCAAATTTTCCTTTTTAGAACCCAAACCATTCCATGACTCCATGGTTTTATAAACTTGCTCCTTCCTCAGAACAGCTCAGGTGAGATTTCATGGAACTTCCCTGGACAGGATTGATTTTCCTAAAATGCAGCAACATTATTTCCACCCCTGCCATTTTCTCTTAAGTCAGGCAGTTCTTATCAGAATTGTGGAATTGAATAAATCCACATCACTTTCTCCTATTTCTTTCTGCTTGTATGATTAAAATAAAATAAAATAAACAATACAATTCTTTTATTGCAAAGTGCATTTCAAAGGCCTTGGCTCGTTCCTCTACAATTAGTGATTTTGTGTTAGCACCACAGGCCCAGAGCCAAATCATAAAAATAAAGGAGAGAGGATGAAATGTACACACTTTTTGTGATATCATCATGGGTAAACAAAGAGGCAAAGCAAAGGCATCAACACAAAGCTGCCAGGATTAATTATTGGGTGGGATGTGAGGCACAGAGTGAACAAAGAATGAGAAAAAAGCATCCAGTGTTCCATGGCTGCACTTCATAGGTGTCCACAGGACACTTCTCCCTAAATTCTGGCACCTTCAGCTTCCAGGGGTTTCTCAGCTGTAAGGCTCTGTCACCCTTTAATCTTGGATATTGAATATTCTTTTATCCTAAAAGAAACCTAAACCTTCACGGTGCTGGAATATTTGTTAACCAAAAAGTCTTCTAAGCATGAAGAAAAAAAATTCATTTTCTAAGGATGGGGACTTCAGTTTTAATAAATGTAAAAGCTCACACTGACATTTTCTTATTAACAGGGAATTTTTTTCCTGGTTATTAACATTCTCAATACCTGTTGGGGGTCAGTACCTTTCAGCCTTCCTCCTTTCTGTAACATATATCTGAAATTAATTAATCTGTTCAACAATTAATAGAAATGCAGAGATAAATACACATAGGAAGAGAAACTGAACATCTTTCCCTAGAAAGCAATATATACAAATAGCATTAAATGAGATGTGGTATGGCAAACACTGCAACTATCTGTGAAATAGGATTTTATTTCTTTTTTTTAAGTAAATGTTTGTGCAAAAAGGTTGAAATTAGATGTGTGATTCTGTTAGATGGGATAAATCACAGTTTACACATTGCAAAAGGGATCCTGTGTCAGGAGTTCTCAAATGTTTCCACTTGAGGAAATAGATTTTCTCATAGATAATTCTTCCTTGCTTTTGATTATAAAAATATCTCGTGTATCTAGAGTAATTTGCTTGCATGGGATCCAAGCAGGAAACAATTCTGACTATTTTACATTGTCTATTAATTAAAGCAGAAAGAAATTAGGAGGGGTCACAAAAATGTCATCCCTTTGAACCAACCCCAAGATGCAGAGGAACAGCCCATAAAGGGCAGTAAAAGCTGTGAGACACAGAATAAAACACCTGAGGTCAATGACTGTGAGGTGCAAATGAGGCCCAGGACACACCTTGTGCTGAGTGAACGGTCTGTTTATTAATAAACAGAGATTGGTATGTGGAAAACAATATTTTTCCATCCTCATCCTGAGTCAAGTGAGCAGCATTAAAGCCGGGGTTTAACTGGGCCTTTTGTAGGCAGCAACTCCTTTTCAGAAATTTGGATTTGAAGGAACTCTTAAGAGCTGGAATTTTCCAGTGCTGCAACTTTGCTTCAGGGGGTCTTGGCTTTTATTGAATGGTCCTTGGATAGGAGCAAAATAAAACACAGCCTTGGCAGGGAAAGGGGATAACGTAAGAGGAAAAGACAATGGTGCAGGAGTCCATGGCAAAAAATCAAAGGCAGGAGTTGTTACACTCATCAGATTGAAAGCAGGGAGGAAAAAAGCAGTAGCAGCAGGACATAGCTGTGAAAACAGAGCTATTGTTTTTGTGCCCTGTTAGACCCAGCACCTCTTACTGGCACTTTTATATCGAAGTTCTTGTGCTGACAACTCATTTACCTCCAGTGCCATAAGAAATGGATATTGGCACATTCCTGACGTTACCTGATTCATTGACTAATAAAACATCGCTAATTGCAGAGACGGAGGGGCTGGGGAATATTTCTTTTGATGGCTGAGAGCAGTGCTGGGCACTAAGAGGGGAGGCTGACCCGATGGGTTTTGCAGACAGAACCGTTTGCCTGACAGAGCATCACATGAACGAGGCAAACTCCGACTTTTGCACAGTGGAGAGATCAAGACGTAAATATCAGGGCGTAACCCAGCAGAGGAAAATCCTCTAAAGACTTGCTGAAAGATGTGGTATCAAATGAATTGCTTGCTTCTTAGAGACTGCTTTGATATTTATTGGTTCAAATTGCTCCACTGACTCACTCTTGCATAAGCTTTCATGCCCCATTTTAATCTTGACATTTCGGGAAGCCAGGCTGAGGCAGGGTAATGACTGGGTTTACAAAGGATCAAAATGAAAAAGAAGAAGTTGGGCTGTAATAATTATAGCCTGTGCAAAAAAAAAAGAAAAAAAAATTTAAAAATATATATGCATTGAGAAAACAGAGTGAGAAACAATCATCCACTAATGAATGGGACAGTAATGCCAAGATGTTTAGAAAATAAAGCCCTGACTTTGGGAAATCAGGCACTGCAGAATTTGCATTTTAAGGTATACAAATAGTTTTAGTGTCTGTCTGAGAATGTCATCTTCTCCACACAATCTCCTGAAGTCTCACAGGGAGATCTTGGGGATTTACCTGGGAAATAAACTTCACTTGCTCCCTGAATTTGGGGAACATGGGACAACAGGGGAATGGGGAAGGCACTAAAACCCTTCCAAAACATGTTCCAGCACTGCAGCTTCTATTTCTCTTCTGTTGGCACATGTAAAATGAGATATATTGTTCAATACAAGGCCTAGCTGTGAGCAGGCCATGAACTTCACCCAGTGCACTCTGTCCAACAGCACCAGTGCAAAATGGGATAAAACATGGGATAAATGTCAGACATTTTGGGAAAAACCCACCTTATCACATCTTGGGAGGGCCATTTTTTGGGGTAAAACAGGGCAGAGTGAGGCCAGGTCAGCTTTCACATTTCTAGGCGATCTCTGGGATGTTGTATCTTGGCCTATCCCCACTCTCTGGCAAATGAGAGTTTAATGCCCACTGGAACAAAGAGCATCCAGCATTTTTTAGACTCCAGGACTGAAAGCATTCCTGAAGTAAACCCTTCTAATAAGGGAAAATACCAGCATGCTTCAAATATTAGTAAACAAATGATTCAAAGCAGCCACTGAGGCCCACAAGGCCGGTGATTCACCGCCTGAGGAATTCACGCCAATTTTAGTTCTCTGAACAATCCCTGGAGCTGCTGGGGTGCACTGGAGCAGCCTGCAGCTCCCTCCATGTCCCTGCTCAGTCTCATTGTCTGGACATGCATTTCAGAGCTGAAGCAGCGAGAATGGAATCAGAAATAGCTGTGGTTAACCCAGTCATTCGGAGAAAGACCTGTGCCCTGCATTCAGAACAAATGTGCCCTCTTGGAGCTCTTGGTGCTCCTTATTTTCCAGTTGCTCGTGAGATTTCAGCTTCCTTTAATCACATCACAGCCTCAGAGCAGCAGCCCTGCAGGGCAGAGATTTCTCTGTGTTTCCTGATGTATATAAATTGTCCAATATTGTCCAAACATGATTGTTTGGGGTTCTCAGAGAGGCCTGAGGAGCCTGATGCACTGGAAGGAAAAGAAGGAAGGCCCACATAGAAAATCCCATACATTTTCCTGGAGCAGGTGCACAATCCATTCTAATAAACTGTATTTCAGATTAAATTTCACTGTAGATGTGTAGTTTATAAGCACAACACAATTTGGGTTAATAAATTGTAGTGGAGGTGTTTCAGAGAGTGCCATTTGAAGTTGTTCTTCCTCCTGTATTATCGTTCCATGTAATTCTAGGAGGTGCTGTTGAAAGCTGGGGTAAAAGGATGCTGTTATGATGGTGTGACCTGAGTTTTCCTATACACCTTGGGCTAGATAAAATTTTCACCTAGCTCATAAAATAGTTAAAATCATGCTTAGTCTTGCCAGAGGAACTTGGGAGTCAATCTGTAGATGCCGTGTCTGTTCTGCACAAACCCAAAAATAGCTTGGAGCAGAAAAAATCCAGCATTGTGGGGTTGTTTATTGTTTCTCATTATTTTGGAGTGTAAAATTTGTCAACTGATCTCAAAAAAACCTGAGGCAGAGAGACAATGACCTTTCAAGACTTGACTTTTCAGTTTAAAGTTTGCCTAAAATGCTTTTCTTAAAATAAAATAAGTAGTGCCCAGCTTCCCAGATAAGGGACCTGTTGTATCAGGGAAATGAATATTTCAGCCTTCATATTTGGAGTACTCATCCCTAAGAACAGAGATTAATTTGGAGCGGTTATCTGACCTTTGATATCCAGAGCAAAGTAAAATCCAGCAAGATGTGAATATAAATTGTGGTTTTAATTGTGCTTTAATGCTTTTTAATGGTGTCCCACTCCACCTTTTAGCAGAAAGCGAGCACCAGGTTCTCCCAGCTGTTGTTTAGCTGGGAATAAATACTTTAAACTTGTGTGAACAGGATAGAAAGGCACAATACTACTGATCCCACACTAAATCTGGTTTTGTCTTTCTTTGGATATCCATAATTTTACATCAAGGCCAAATGTACCCTGAGCTTGGGTCAGACAGACATAAAAGAAGGAAAACGTTGGAGGTGTCAGTTCATAAAGCAAAGTGTGGAGATCTGATCACCAAACCCAGAGCCATTAATTGCTCCCTGATTATTGATTCCCCCTCGACTTGGAATGAATCCTCCCTGGAAGTGCTTTGAGCGTTAAATACCGTTGATCAACATTTAATATAGATCAGCCTTGATAGAGATCTAGGCTGGGCTTAATTTCTTTTTAGCCCGAATACTCCCACCTCCCTGAAAACATGTGATTAAACTGTTCTGATTTCTGTTTTAGATGAAGAACTCTGTCTCCACCGAAAACAAAAGAAGGTTCTGTCGCAAGACAAATTGAATCAAATTCTCCAGGAGTTTTCCAGTTCAATTAAGCTGTGGGATAGTCCCTATCTGAGGTGCAAATCTCTCTGTGCATTACAGGACCACAGACAGGGATGTGGCAAAAGGTAAAACCGGGAGTTATGTCTTTAAGGGCTCGTTGGAGACACTTGTAATCTCGTTTTATTGGTGGTACCCTCCCCAGCATAATGAACTTTGATGAAATAGCTGTGGCGCCTGTGAAGCTGAGCAGGCTTTGCCAGGGAAAGACCTCCCATGAACAAAATCGCCCGGGCAACAACTCCACACTGCAGCCAAGCCAGAAACTCTGGCAAAGTCACCTCTTCCCATCTCTTAACTCCTGCAATTCTCCTTTTCGAGCACTGCATACTAAAAAAAAAATAAGAAAGAAAATAAAAAAAACAGAAAAAAAATAGGAATAGATTGCCTACTTGTCCATGGCTGAGGGATAGAGCTTAAAAACAAAACCAATAAATTTTGTGAGAATCCCCTGCGTGGTTGAAAATGGCTCCAAGTTCAGCAGCCAGCAAAGTTACAGGGACCACAAGGCTCTGCCATGGAGTTCACTGTCTAAGGAAATGAATCTGAAGACTTTAAATAGCAATATTTTTAATTCAGCAAAGTTTCCACCCCCTGCCAGACTTGGAAAGATGGGAATAGGAATCTGTAAATTCATCATTGTTGTTTTTAAGGAGTTGGATCCGGGGAACACAAACATTTAATAATGGATATAATTAAATTCTTTGCTAGTTAATTTGACTCAGAGCCAATTGGCACCATAATGTCATTTCATTTACATAAAATATGTAGTAATTCTGATGCAGAGAACTGTGATTTCACAGAGCTGGAACGGCAGATGAAATAAAGGTAAAAGAGATCAGATTTAGGAACATCTCTCTGATAACTTGTCTCAGGTTTGGAGTTTAGATACTCAAACTCTGATATTTTATAATAAAACTCCCATCCAAGTCAAGTCAGCTCCAAGCACAATATTTTCCAGTATAACAAATTACTTTGGCCACTTCAATTTCCAGATGATTAAATGAAGATACCTTCAAGTGACCTGATTTTGATAGATGATATTAAACCAAGCCTGAAAATCAGACTTGTCTTGTGGTGGAAAACCTGTGGGATCAAGTAACGATGAGATTTCTGCTGTCTTGGTGATGAACTGTCCTGAGAACTGCATTTTCAGTGAATATGAAGTGACCTTTGAAAACTTCACTGAAAGTTGATCCAGTTGTTTAATCACCAAGCTGGTTCATCTCTACATAGAAATAAATTCTCATTTTGGTTAAAAGTGAAAATGCAGCACTTCCTTCTTTGTCTCGGGTTTTTTAAGCAAACATTAAATTATTTTGAGTCAGCCACACCAAGGAAAGATTTCTGGGATTGCTTTTGGTTGGGAATTTTCATTTTGAAATAGGCTTTAATAGGCTTCTTAGCAACACTTGTGGGAGTAACATCTACAGGGAGACAAATATAAATTGAAGTCAAATCACAGCCAGGTTTACTGGGAATGTTCAGAGCTTCAACCTCCATTAGGGCTCCTCAGGCCATGAAAAAAGGGGTTGAATGGAAATCCTGGCTTAAAACATCTTTTCTTCTCCTTCTCTGCCTTCAGACACTCATCCCTTTTCCCTGCAGCTTCCTCAGTTATGTCTCCTAAGAAACTGAAAATATTTGACTGGAATAAATAAAAAGGACATTATTTTGCAGTTTTGTCCTAATTCAAGTGAATTCCCTGGTCTGGTTCCATGACCAAGTCCCAGAATACCTGTTCTGGCACAGAGAGGAAGGTGAATACCAACAGGATGGGAAAGAGGAATGGGATGGAGGAAGAAGGACAGGAGTTAATGCCTAAACTGCTGCTGGTGCTGAACTCTGCAGGGTCCCACTGCTGTCCACTGGTGTCCCAACACCAGCCAGACACGGCCAGAAATATCCCAGGATTTGGGGGGTTTAGGTCTTCCTGAGGCTGTGCAATCTTGTATCCATCCACAAATGAGAGATTTAGTCCCTAAAAGGACTTGGAAGCACTTCAAGAGCTCAAATCATCCTTTCCTCACTCAACAGAGGGATCATCCGTGCCCATACAGATGTTTCTACCCTCCTGTCCATGGGATTTTGTGGAGGGATGAGGGATCCAGGGTCTGGACCATTCCCAAAGATCCCAAGGAGACACAAGCTGGTCAGATCACCCCAGAGCTGGGAGCAGTCATTACCCTGATTGTGTGGTCACAGAGCCTGAGATTGTGCCCTCTCCACAATAAGTTCCTGATTGCTCATGAAAGCTTTGGGATGTTTGTGGCAAAGGACTGGTGACTTAGTTTCTCATTGTCTGCATGTCAGTGGGGTCAGTTTCCTAATTGTCCTGAGGCAAATTAAATTCCAGCTCTGCCATCCAAATGAAACTGCAAACACGGGGCGAGCAGCTATTGTGTGGCTCTCACCCATCTCTGCTCAGCTATCACTGAAGGAACAGCTCCCTGTCTGTTTTACCTGCAGAAACTAAAAGTACGTGGTGCCCTTTTAGTCTGGAAACAAAAGAGAACAAAGGCAAACAAATGGAGGCCAAATTATCTCGCCTTGAGATCTGAGTTTTCTCCATATTGAACTTCTGGTACCTGCTTAATGAGCCCGGGTTGTTGCTCGCTAGTGAGCGAGAACAAAGCAAAGTGACTCATGCTGCCTTGTTATTGTTACATAATCTATACAAGTCATTTATTTTTATGGTTAATTACTGGATTAGTTAAGTATATTGGAAATGTAAAGAGATGTGGAGTTAGGAGAGATTGAGTGTGTGTAAATCTGTGCAGGATGTCTGTGGAGGGTACCCAGAGGGAAATCTGTGTAAAGAACAGCTCTTTTCAGGATCACCTGGATTTACACCTCTGTGTGCAGCTGGGCTCCCTTCAGCCTCAGCAGGCACTCAGGTTGGCCAGAGCCTTTTTTAGTGACAATCCCCCTTTTTTTAACCTCTGTGAATCGTTCCTGCTGAGGGAACCTAGAGTCAAGATGTGGTTCCTCCTCACATGAGCACAGGGAAAAATCACTGTGTACCAATCACCACAGAGCTGGCTGAGGATGTGCTGTAAACCTTCCCAACTCAGCTGCTAGAGGCCAGTTGGTGTTTTTTTATTAAAATGCAAGGACATTTTAACAAGCAAGAACTCCTCAGAAGTGGCTGGGTGCACCTCACCACGCAGCAGACACCCAAGTATGCATTTGAAGTAGCAAACATCACAAAGTGACCTAAATTGGGGTTACCTGCTGAGGCATCAGCTTAATATGGAATTACTGCTCTGTTTTTATTCTAATGACCAATTAAGGATCAGCACCTCAGAAACCTCAAGTGGCTTTACAGGGAGCAAGCACGGCCCTTGCCAAGCCGCCCTTTCGGAAAGGCCAGCGCGCCGTGCCAGGGTCGCCCGTCACCATGGTGCTGGCAGGGCTCTGCTGTGTTTGGCTGCCCAGCAGTGGCCTCTCCTCGGTGCCAGGGATGAATTGTGAGCAGGGGAGTTGCTGGGAGCCCGGGGAAACACGAGTGATCCCTGCTTCCCACACAGCTCTGCTTCAAAGCCACGCAGCGCGCCCGGGGAAGCGCCCGGCGCTGCTCTAACAACACGTGCTGCGTGGGGTAGGGACTCACTGTGTGTTCTTTTGGATCTTTTTAAAACAAATTTTTATTTAACCTCTGCTTTGACCCAGCACCTGAGTGTGTTGCCCAGATATGCTCCATTTCAGTTTATTTAACCAGAATGTTTGCTTACTCAGTGACCACTGGAGGGGAACTACTGTTCTTATTAATTCCACAATGGGTATTTGTTGCTTCTTGTTTTCTGACATTTTCTTGATGACCATAATTGCAGAGTTCTTGTTTTCAGATAATAAATGCACGTGCCTATTTGCTCAGGTATTATGTAATTGATGCCCAGCTATTAATTAAAGATCTAGACTCAATGTCTCTGAACCTGCCTCCGGATATTTGTCCTTATTGTGTCATACCTTGGATGCACAAACAGGGAAACCACGAGGAGCTTTGCATGGACACTGCTCCTTCCCTTTAATAAAGGAGCCTAAATTCAGGAGTTGCACAGAAGGATTATACAGAGCAAGGAATATTTTTCTGATGGGATTTTGATTCCTCCTTCTTTCCCTGGGCTGCCAGTGTTTTCCTTAAGAAGCTGACGCGCAAACACAATGAGCTGTTTGCTCTGCTCTGCTCTCCACAGGCCCTGTGCACTAAAAGGAGTTTATTTTGCCTTTATTGCTGTTGCTGTTAATAGCAGGGCAGGCTAGAGCTGGCACTGGGAGCAGGATGAAGATTTCATGGGTGAAAAGAGAAATCAGAGATTACAAATTCACTGCAGGGAGAAGACGGATTGGTTGCTCTCGTTCCCCAGAGCCCATTTGGGAAAATATGTTATATGATCCTGTGAACAAATTATTACTTTTCCAGACAAGTCTGTTTTCTGTGTAAACACTTTTACTGTAGCAATGTACAAGAACAACACTTTCAATCCAAAACTCAACAAAAATAGACACCCCAGAACATTTGGAACTTGTTAAACTCCAGAAGGGAAAAAAAGGAGAGGCTGCAAATAAAGAAAAAAAAAAACAAAAACTTTCCACTTTTAAATGTCCTGATTTTTATATTTTTAAGGGTCTAAAACTCCTGCCAGAGAGCTCTGAAGCAGTTCAAAGCAGCTGAATCCCCACATATAGTGAAGGTACAGCTTGGAGAGGCAGAAATTGTTTTGAGTCCACTTAGTAAGAAGTCATTACCTCTGAAGAGCAAAGTTAATGAGCTTGGGAAGGCGGGATTCGGTTCCTACCCCTTTCATAGACTTCCTGTTCCCCTCAGGAAAATCCCTGAGCACCTTTGTGACTCAGTTTCCTCGCTGCCAAATGAGAAAATACCTTCTGACCAGGCAGGGAGGGATGGAGCTGCAGAAATGCAGGGGTTTAGCACCAGCAGGTGCAGCTCCTGCTCCTCCCTGCAGCCCAGCAACCTTCAGCTGAAGATGGGTTCCTCTCAGATTCTGGCTCTCTGGAACCAAAATTTTTGGTGGAAAAGAAGTGATTTTGTTGTGTTGTGATGGAAAATCTGCCAAGGATTTTGCTTTGAGATGCTTTGAGATGGTATCAGTGCAGTTAAATGTCTCATTTATCAGCTGTACCACGGTCAGGGCAGTGCTGATCTTATCACAGCCAAGTCCTTCAACTTTTGAATCCTTGTGCAGTCCATTGGGCATTCTGTAAAGCTGCTAAAACTTAGCTTTTAAAATACTGTTTCACTTGAAAAGAAAACATGATTTCTTCCTGTCCTCAACAAAAGGAACACCACTAAGCCCCAAAAGTTTGGTCCTCATCCCTCTGAGTGGTCACAGCCCCCCAAAGACAGAGGTATTATCTGAACATAAACAAAATCACCAATTTTATTTTACACCTGGGAGTGCTGTCAGCAGCTCACAGTGAGCACATGTTAAAATAGGGAATTAACATTTCTGGCTCAATCCTGAGCTGGAAACGCTGGGTGGGTTTTTGAATTTTTTTTCCATTCCCTAGACAAATTAAATCTTTTGCTTCTCGAGCTCTTTGAGTCCTCACATCTTTCAGTGTTTGGGTTACTGAGTGAGGAGCTGATTGGGTTTGGAGGGGCTGCTGCAACCTCATATTTCCCTACACAGAAAATACACACAGCTCCTGATCCAGCATCGCAAAATTCTGCCTTCATTTCATCCTGAATAACAAAATGAACCCCATGAGAACACTGGCATAATCTCTTGGCTCCACGGGCTTGGCTGCCCCAGGCTCAGCTTCTGAAGGTTTCAGAACTTTTATCCCAGTTCAGATAATATTGCCAAAACTCAGGCTGTCGTCTCTATAAAATAATTGCCTGTCCAAGTCTTTACAGTCTCTACACTGGTTTAATAATGAGTAATTAGTTGAATAAGTCAAATTAATGTCTTTGTACAGATCTGAGATCGGAGTAGGATTGTAGGTCAAGTTTAATTTTAAAATACATTAGGATTTCTATCAGTCTGAACACACCCAGGGCAATGCTATTATGGGCTTTCCCATGAATACATATGAATCATGATTTGGATTCAGAGCCCAGATCTAGCAGTGCATGTTTAAATCTCTAAAGCCTATCTAGAACTGGAATATTCTGCAAATGGGGCCTCCTTTTTTTTTTTTTTTAATTTCTCAGAAAAGAATCTCAAAAAAGAGCCAGCATCACCTATGAAAAAGGAAGTTAGTGCATCCTGCAAGTGGAACAGAGAAACCCTGAGTGTGAGTTTTGTATCAGGTGATGCTTCACAGAGAATCCTCAAACTCCTGAACAGCAAAACCCCCAGAGATCCACACCTGAGCAAGGCTGGGCTTTGCAGAAGCTGCTGAGGTTCATGAATTTTAATTTCCATTTTCATTTGAATGGGTGACTCTGTGGCTGCAGGGCTCTGCCAGCCCTTGCTCCAGCCCCTGTCTCAGGCTGCAGCAGTGCAGGGAGATTCTCTCCGAGCAGTTTTCTCACTGAAAAGCAACATTTGCCTTTAAGATTAACGGGCCAGGCCAGGAAAACTTCACAGCCCTCTGGACAGAATGTTGTGGAGCCATTAGAGGCACAAAAGGACGAGCAGTGTTTTGCAAGGCAGCTCATTTACTGAGTGTCATTAAAAGCTCCTGTACCTCCCTGGTGTGTTGTTCTCATTATTAAAAGATAGACAATATTACACTAATTGGAGGTGAGTGTTTGAAGTGCTGTTTCTATCCTCTATCACTCCTCTGGGTGATCAGAGCTCTCTGTTCTTGTCCCTCCCTGACAAATTTCCTCCAAAGTGGCTTTTATATGAATGATTAAATTAATTACTGTCTATCCTGGACCACTAGCAGCTGGATTCTGATATTAAAGTTAAATTTTAAATAGTTTCTTTTTATTTTGTTGACATTCTTCACTGAGCTGAAGGGAGGATCCCAGTTCACTGTGTCAGATTCCCATTCTGAAGGTTTTGCATTAATAACAAAAGTCATTATAAATCATATTTCTGGCTATGGAAATTCAAGAAGTAATAACAGCAATAATAATAAATAGCAATAATAATAAATAATAATATCTGTTATTTGAATGTAGGTCTTTCAGAGCAGCTGATGGACTCAGGCTACCAAAAATGTCACTTTTATGACTTGGACCCAGCCATCCTCACAGCAGTGACATCCAGAGCTTGCTGATGCTTTTTGTGAGCACTTTTCTTGCTGATTTGAAGGTTGTTCCCTGCTAAGTTTAGAGATTGTCCCTCAATTCTTCTGCTGGACAAGGAGAAATGCAGTTAAGGTGAGGTGAACTGACAACCATCACCTCCGTGGGTTATTATTGTTTATGACATGCAATTTAAAAGCCAAATTTTCCAACAATTTATGGATGCAATTATGCACCTAATTTGCACAGTTATTTTAGACTGATGTATAATATTGGCTAACTGCAAGTTCAGCTGGGCTGGAGGAGCCCCAAATGTTCCCTGGTGTGTTTTTCCAGGGGATGATGCCACATTTAACATAATCTCTTCTAACTACAGTGAGCAGTAAGTCAACCCTGCAAATACTTTCACACCAGCTAAAGCCACATTATTTTTCAAGGTGAGAACATCCATTATTCTCAAGAGACGAAATCTCCTCTGACTTTGTAGTTTAGCAGTAATGGGCATTGGTCAGACAAAAAAAATAACAGAGCTGAGCAAGTGAGCTGCTCCTTTTGAAGTGCAGGTCACAGGAGCAGCTCAGCTTGGCAATTTTCATTTGGGTTTTCCAGCTGACACAGAATTCACATGTATAACTCACAATACATGTATCCATTGGCTCATCAGGAAGGATTTTGGCACATTCTTTCAGAGCCCACAGCCTCTGAAGGGTGCAAAAGGAGCAAAAAGCCTTGGACAGGCTCAGAAATCCATCCTTGTCATGCACAGCACAGGGAAAAAGAAGTGTTGCAATTCCTGCTGTCACCCTGCCCAAAGCCAGGCCAGTCATGGGGCCAAAAGTTTGCCCACAAAGCTGATGTTATTGAAGGATTTTCATGAAGCTGCTTTAGTAACTCAAGACGAAACCTCCTGAGTGTTTGGCTTTGCCCAGTGCCACACAGGGGAGTTGAAAACCAGAGGTTTCACAGGGGAGGGGTCTGTAAAAACCCCAAATCCCCTGATGGCAACAAGAAAATGGAAATAAATAGAAAAGAGCAATTCTAGCACTGTAATGACTCATCTTGGTGGTTACTAAGTACTTCCACAGCTCAGCTGAGCTGAATACTTCATAAAAGAGACTAAGCTGAAGAGGATCCACGTGAAACTGGGGATTCCAGAGATTTATGGGGAGCCCATATGGCTGTAAATCACTAACAGGGTTCTTGTCTCACTGCATCATGTAACAGAACGATCACATCCCATGGCAAGATAGAACTGACTCATTTAATTTCATAGTAGGAGAAATCCTGGATGAAATCTAAGTTTTAGGAGCTCGAGCCACTCATATGCATTCACTCTGGCTTCATGGTCTTCAAAATCTCTCAAACAGCTTTGGAGTGAGGTTATTTATTTATTAAAAATTAAAAACCAGACTAAATTAAATTCAGGCAGTAGTACAAAATAGACATAAAAATATCTGACCTGAATGAACATTTCACAAATATAATTCAAATAACAAATGAACAGCCCAGCTCAAAACAACATCATCATGATTATGGAGCTTAAAACTATTTTCTCCAAGCTTGCCTGCCTTCAAAGATATTTAAAACCTGCTTCTCCTCCAGCATGTATTAGTGTCAATCAAAAATAACTCTGCTCAGGTCAGTGGATTTACACAATTGCAAAATTAGTAGAAGTGAGAGGACAATCAGAGCTTTTGTGTACTACAAAAATCTCTCTTAATAGCAACAGCAATAGAGAAGAAGGAGGTGGGAGGTGCCTTTCCAGGACAGGCTTGGTGGATAAACAAGAAAAACCTGCTGAGCTTGTAAGTGAGGATTTGGAGGAGGAGCTGCAGCATTAATTTAACCATTAATTCACTCCTTTAAAATTTCCCCTTTCCTGTCTTTTCCTTCATCTGGCACATTTAGCTGTAGTTGGGCTGTAGGTTTCAAATCTGAGCGCAGAGATGTGGTCTCCATCACACAGGATCCATAAGGGATGTGGAAGTTTAGGGTTACATCCTGGAATGGGAGCAGTGGCTTTGGGGTTGGGAATCTGTGAGCAAGGGTGTCCCTCCAGCCTGGGGCTCTGCCCATCCTGGGCTGCCTTCTGCAGCTCCAGCCCCAGCACTGGACAGCAGGAAGGGTGGGTTGGTGGATCCATGGGGTGTTTCCAGGGAAAGGTTCCCTCAGGAGACACATTCCCAACAGCAGATCTGTGTCACGGGATCACCCTTCACCTGCAGGGAATTTTCTGCCACAGGACATCAGTGACCAAACAAGGGGACATCAGGATTTCACCAGCCTGTGGGGCCTGTCCAAACAAGCTGGGACCCTCTGGTGCCTTCCCTGACTGGGACAGGCAAAGTGAATCTCTCAGGACATGGAAAACCACGGCCAAAAGGCCAAAAGCACTGAAATCCTTTGTTTTGTGTGTCTCCACAGTCATGCCAGAAGTGGATTTGTTCAATTGCTGTAGCAGATCACATTCCCAGGTCACAGGAACCACTAAAAATTGTCACTAAACGTCTTTTGTTGGAAGCCTTGATGGACTCAAAGACAAAAATAAGTAGAAATGTGTGGAGAAAATACTCCTGTTACTTGCAAAGGGACTTCTCTGGCCACAGAAGGTCCATGTTTGGAGTTGGGAAACAGTTCACTTCCCTGTAGAAAAGAGATTGCCCCTGCATCTATAGATATTCAAACCTTGCCAGGCAGAGAGGAAAATCCACTTATTCAGGACAAAATATAACTTCCTTAAAACTGCTGGGACTTTGCCAGCAGCTTAAGCCACAAATTATTTACCTGGAGAATACAAAGTCAACAAGCTCTGGAACTGTGGGAACTGCAACTGTTGAATAAATCATTTGTGAATCTCATTTAACTAAGGACAATTATAATATCCCAAAGCAATAGAGGGATCAGAATGTTCCAGATAAACACGGATCGGGCTCTCAGCTGAGAGCAGAGCAGGGCTCTGTGAATGTGAAGGCCACGTTCCTCTGTCACTTTGGCCCAGGGAAGTAGAACAAGCACTTGGGGAGTTTATTCTCTGTTTTGATCTCTGTTTCAGAGTTATTTAGTGGAGCAGAGAGCAGTTCTGTAGGATGTAAAAGCTACTTTTGAGCTGATGGGAGGAAGAGGAGTTCTCCCACAGGAGACACACAGGCCTCACCATGTCCTGACAGCGCTGCCCCAGGAGCCTCTCTCTGTTTGTGCTGGCAGAGTCTCTGTGCCAGCCCAGGACTGCCCTGGAGCCACATTTCTCCAGAGCTTCTCTCTGTGGCTGTGCAGAGCCTCCACGTGCTCCCTCCCAGCTGCTTCTGCTCTGATATTTGGCTTCAGGGGAAGGCCAGGGTTGTAGGAGACACAAACCCCACCGGGGCAGTGGCACTGCTCCCAGCAGGAATTCCTCTTCCCAAGGCTCCCTCCTCCCTCGCCCCCACACTCCTGTCCCATCCCTGGCTCACTGAGTGCAAACAGAACGAGTCATGTCGTGATTTTGACCACCTGAAAACCTTTCTGAGCTTTTCCCTGAGAAAGAAGCTGGTTGGGTGTTTACTTTTCCCATCCAAGAGAAAAATCAAAAAATAGAAAATACAAAACTCCGAGGTTTATTGACATTTTTATTCGGGTTTTGCTCCCTCCAAGGCTCCCCTGGGGCGCCTGTCACAGTTCAGTAGGGTATTTTACCTTCTGTCCTGCTCTTGCTGACAAACAAGAGGTACATTTGGACACGTCATGCCAGCTCTGAGAGGGTTTCTCATTTCATTTCTCAGCCTCCTGAGGCTCTAGGAGGGAATCCCACCTCCAGACAGCTCATAAAGTCGTTTGTGACACAGGATGTCCCAGTTACTATACAGGAATGCTGAAAGCATTTTATTTTCTCCCCTTTGATTTTTATTGGTTGAGCTCCCAGTGCTCTGTGAGTAATTATACCATTTGCTTTATGTCTTGCTTTTCTAATGACTAATACCAAAATATATGTACAAGCAAATGGAAGCGTATTACTGAGTGATTAACAATGGACAATTAGGATTAATTAAGGCAATTATTTTAATAAATAAGAATTAGTAAAATATATCCATAAACAAAGCTGTGGCACATATTTAGCAGGGCTGATGCAGGCTAAAGAAACAGAATTGTGACAACTGGGAGCAGAGACAAGGAGGAGACAGAGATGATTAAAGAGAAATAGTTGTGCACATAAAAAATGTAATTAGGCATAAGACAGAACGTGCATATCCAGACTGCTCTATCCCTGGCAAGGGTGTTTCATTTCATCTGTTCCCACTAGAAATGGGGTTTACACACAGCCATTCCTGTGTAACCATGTCCTTAAACTTCCATCTCTTTCAGTTGTGCAAAGAGGTCACAAAGGCATAAAACTGCCCTAAGAAAGAACAGGGAAATCATTGTCTCCCATCCCTTTTTAGCACCTCAGTTCTGCTCATAGCACCAATGGGATGATCTGTCCTGGAGAGTCTGAGCCAGGAGTGAAAATCTCAGTGGTCTAAACAAGATATGCTCTGACAACACTGAAAACAAAGAAAACACAAGATTTCCTTTAAGACTCCTGCACCCATTGATGACATTCCCTAACACTCGATTTTTTAAACTGATTTTGGGTGGGTTGAACTTTGCTGTAGTGTTTCACACTGCCCCAGATTCCTCAGCTTCCATCACCTGTGCAAAGGATGAAGCCTGGCGTGGCCACACTGGAGGATGATCCTGTTCCCATGGCACCACAAGTGAGAGTTTCCCCCGGGGCTAATCTGCCCAATTAAATGGATATGGTTTATTACTGGGCAATGTTAACCTTTGGCACAATCAGATCAACAGAAAGAAGCCAGCACAGCTGTAAAATGAAAGCAAACCTCGAGGTCTGATGTTCTAGACCAGTGCCAGTAACTTTTCTCCCTACAACAAAGTGTTTGAGGAGATTGGAGCACTTAAATTACAATCAAATGGCTGCTGGAGGGTTTCATAACCACAGTGGTAGGAAAGGACAATGAAACCCTGAGAGTGGTGCCACAGAGCAAGGATATGGTGTCCCCAGCCCTATTCAGTGTTTACCCTGGGGTAAAACCCACTTGGCTCTTTTTGGGATGCAGAGTGGCAGTGCCACAGCCACGCTCTCCCCTCCTGCAGCAGAGCCCAGCTCAGCTCTGGCTTTTCTGTCAGGAAGAATTCCTAGTGCCAGCAGAGCCTCAGAAAGCTCTGGGCAGATAAATCAAACTGCATTTCTGTGGGTGCTGAAGGGCAGCACAGCACCAGGAGCACACTTCCAGCTGAGAAACCAAAGCCCCCAGCAGAGACTTTCTCAAGTCCATGATTATTCTGTTTGTGTGCTTTGTCTGCTCTCTCTGATTCAACAGATTTAGTACGTGGTTTAGGATTTTCCTGAGCTGGTGCCTCAATTTGTTCTTATGCAGCTGAGTTTTTGGTGGTTATCAAGATTTTCTCTGGTCTGTTATCAAGTCATCCAGGGGAAGGAATTAAGAAGAGACCAGAGAAGTGCATCCCCAGGTCCAAGCTGGAGGCCTCCAGATATTTCACTTACTGGAAAACTGCACAATTTGAAGAGTAAATAATGTGTTACATTAGAGATTAAAAGAAAACAAGTCTGCTTCAGTCCATTCTCAGGGAACAAACAAAAAAAAAGGCACAAAAATATTTTTTTTCTCTTTTTTTCTTTCTTTCTTTAGCACGGAAGAACATCAAAACTATATTTATCTCCCCCTTGGGAAATTGAAATTGGGAAATTGGGAATTGAAAGCATTTTAATTCACAAATATCTGGGTTGTTTCTTTTCTGGAATCTGCCTGAAAATCCTGAGAGGACAGAGAGCTCCCAGTTCAAAACCACGCTGGTAACCCAGGTAGTGCAGCTCCCTTCCAGCTCCCAGACATGGTTATTCCCAGGGAATATCTTTTCCTGGCTGCCTCTGGAGCACAGCCCTTCCAGCCTGCTTTTGAGCATGTTCTGGCCACTTGATTGAGCCATCATTTTATCATATGGCTTTTGTAACTTCTCTTGCCTCACTCTCATGCTGCCAATAAATCACAATTTCCCTCTGCCATGTGCAGGTTTGGAGGGGTTTTGGAGGTTTGAAGGAAAGAAGGGGAGCTCAGGGTTTGCTGTTTGGGGTCAGTGCATCATATTTCACTGTACAAGCAAATACAGGCAGAGTTTTCTGTTCAGGTTTTCAGGCAGAGCAGTCCAACAGGCAATTTCCTGTCCTAAGTAGTGTTATAATTAGGATTGCCACTGGAATGAAACACTCTGTGCCCATATTATGGTGTTACACCATGTTAGCATTTAATTGTCACACCTGACAGACTTACACACCCCCACATTTAGAGAGGGGAGCCTTTCATGCACTGCTTTTCACAGCCTGGCTTTCAATTCCCTGTAGTTTTCCTCAATAAATATTCCCATGCACGTGGATATCAGTAGAGGACCAGGGCTAGTGGATAAATCATCACAAAATCTTATGGTTATTTGTTATCTGTACAAAGGCACACACATTTTTCAGCATCTTGGCTCCAGCAAAGGAGGAATGTCAAGAGAAAATGTTTGGATTTGGTGATCAAGGGAAACCTCTCAAATCCAGCTGTGCCAGCCCAGGAATCCTCCTGAGTTCTGTTCATAAAAGTAAATCAGCTGAAGCTGTCCACAGGCACACACCAGGGTTAGAGGACCACAGTTTGTATTTCCACTCTGCCAAAAAAGACTCTTCTAACACCAGCAGCAGCATCCATGGGCAGTTTATAATTCCAGCTTTCCATGGCTGGCCTTTTAGCCTTGCAGAACAACCAGGGGACGCTGTAAGGAGTAAAATTAAGAATAAAATTAATAATAAACAGCAAGCTGCAGGCCTGACTCGTGTGTGAGGAGCTGTTTGTGTGTGGATCATTGCAGGAGACTCCCCAGTTCATTAGGAACCAGCGGAAGCGCTGCAGCCCCAAATTCCTCTCATTTCATCTGGAGAGGAGGCCTCTGGCGTGTAACCAGATCTCTGCCCTGCTTTAGGGATCCCTGATCTTTGCCTTCAGACTTCTGGCCAGGATTAATTTACATAGGGCTGGAAACAAGCGTGGCACTGGCCCTCGGCTTGAGTTACACACAAGGAACACCAATAAACTTCCTGGTGGAGCTAATAAAGGAAATTGGGGAGGAAGGAACAGTCTATCAATTATCAATAGGAGAAAAGTTGCAAGAATCGAGCGAATTAAAGTGTGCAAACCAAGGAGTTGGAAGTTGGGATTCAAAAGGGGACTCAGAGCTCCCTCTCTTTTTGAGCAAAATTCCATTTACAGACCGGCAGCAGAAGAGGAAAATGAGCCCAGAGATGTGGAGAGCAATGGCAGGAGACAGCACATTCTGGAAAGAAAGGAAAAGAGGATGATTTATTCCTAACTGAGAGAGGTGGAGATTTGCCACTTTTCATAAGATCTGAGGGGAAAAAAACTAGCTTTTGGGGAGGAGATTTTCCTGAACCATTTGTTTGCATCATTGCTTTAGTGCCGCTCCTATTTTGCTCTGATCTCCAAAAATGAAAATCCAAAAGTGATTTTCACTGGAAAATTAATTCCAGTGGGAACAGTCCCTCCATATTCAGTGCTGAACCTGACCCAGGGAAAAAACTGGGATAACATGGAAGAAGACAGGACCCCACTCTTGGGGGGATTTTTCCACATCATCACTCTCCAGTTAAAGCCTTTTTTTTTACCAATGGCTAAAACTGCTCTATTTCCAAGGATCCCATCCTGAATCTCAAATAAATTCATACTTTTTGACTTGGATCTAAGTTTTCTTCCAAATTGGACTTGTTATCCTTTCTGCAACCTATTTCTGCTTGTTTCCTTATAGCAGTAGTTGTAGTAGAGTAGGAGTAGGAGTAGTAGTGGTAGTAGTAGTACTACTACTAATAATAATAATAAATAATTAATAATAATAATAATTATAATAATAATAAATGGGTAAATTGTTTCTCTTTTCACATTGAGATTTCACTCCAACCCACAAGAGACATTAAGAACAAGGTCCAGGAGAGCAAAAACAAATATTTGGTCTTGTAGCACACTTCCACGAGGTCGTGGATAAGAAAAAAACAGGGCCAGAAAGCCCAAAAATGGGACCCAGCCTAACCCAGGCCCAGCTCTGAGCACTCTGCTGAGTCCTTTTTTGGCAGATGGGCTGTGCAGAGGGATTTCCAACGAGCTCCTTACAATTTGTGCTTTTCAGTAGTTGGAATCAGGATTGGGAAAGTTGTTTATTATTCAACCATCTCTTCCAAAGCAAGGGAAACACTGTTTATAAGAAGCTTCAAAAGCCTCTGTCACAGCTATCAAGGCTCTACACTCTGTGCCTTTGCCAAGTCAAATTAGGTTATTTTACTTGATATTAAGTTTGACAAGCAAAGAGCCTGTGAAAACCAGAATCCCAACTGGGCGTGCCTCCCACAACTCGCTCCTTTTTTTGAGGGCAAATATTCCTACAGTAGCCCTATTCTTCACTCTCATATTTCTGTCTGTATTTATCTTGTCTGGAAATTCCCCTCACTGTGTCCTAGACGTCTTCTGATATTCAGATTCTCCAAGAATGTGACCAACTTTGTTTTGGCAAACCGGTCTCACGGCACGGGGATGTCTCTGCGGGTTTTGGTTTCTATTTACCTCCACAGATGATAAATGTATTATCATGCTAATTTGTAGGTCCACTGTGTGGATCAGACTTGTGGGCTCCTCCATCCTATAAAAATACCCTTCTGTTACATCATTTCCTGGCAAGGACTGTGCCAAGTCGATTTGTGTATGAACAGCCATAGATAACGAGGCAAAATATTAATAACATTGCATTTTTAGAAAGCAGGACAAATTCTTTGAGGACAGAGGGAAAATGGAAGATTTCACTCCTTACTGCCTATCCAGGAAGAGCTTCCACTAATCTACTTTGACCATGTTAAAAACAGAATCAGGCCTTTGAGACCCACAATAGTCCAAAATCAATGGAACTATTTAATCAAATCATACTTGCACTTCAGTGCATAAAGCTGTGAATATTGGGCTAAATGCTAACAAAAGTCACTGCCATGGATTTCCCCCCATCATTTCAGGAGGACAGACCCAATTATTGTCTGGTTTAGCACTTTTGTTTCAGTGTGGCCACCAAAACTGAGGCAGAGTTTAAATATATCCTTCAACAGATTGAAATATGAATCTTCATTATCATGGAAACATGAAATAATCAAATCACAGAACAGCCTGGGTTGGAAGGGATTTTAGACATCACCTAGATCCAGTCTCCCTGCCCTGAATTATTCCATGAAGAGAGAATATTTCTCCCTTCTCTGACAATTCTTTGTGCTCCAGTTGCTGGCAATGGGAAAAGGAGCTGCAAAGAGGCTGCTGGAGCTGTGTGAGGTGTTCTCCTGATCTTTCCATGCCCTGTTCTGCCTGCAGCCCAGCACAGCCATCCCCACAAGGCTGGGATGAAGCAGCCTGAGGGACCCTTGACTTTTCCAAGCCATCAGAGGGTCAGGGAAGTCTCTCTGCACTCTGACTCAGCGCTGATGGACAACACCCAAAAAAGAGTGATCCCACCACTGAATTCCAGGCAGATGGCACCAGGCTGGCACTGAGCATCTGTATCACATCACAAACCCCCAAATAAGAGCTCTTTCCTTGCCACAGAGGGGGAAATGAAGGAGAAACACCACAGGAGGAAAGCAGGAGCCCGCAGTTTTATAAGGGAGCAGCGGGTCAGGGCGTGTAAATTTAACCGTCACACTCAGGTACAATTGAAGTGCACATAAAAAGTCTGGGAATGCCACTTTATTGACTCCTCAGTAAAGGCAGTGTGCACCCCAGGAGAGGCTCTTGTCTTACATCCTGGGGATAATGTCACTGCGTTGGGATTCATAAACGGGGTCTGCACAGGAAGAGGGGATTATGCCGGCAATGCGAGAATCCACCAGGAGGAATATTTACAAGCTATAAATGCAGCTGTTAATTTCAGGTCATCACAACCAATCACTCTCAGCTCTCGAACAACATCTCATCATCATCACCATCATCACCATCATCATCACCATCATCATCATCATCATCATCATCATCATCATCATCATCATCATCATCATCACACCAGTAATCAGCCACTGCAGAACCAGCTCAGAGTGAAGCTGAATTTCCCAAGTGCATTGTGTTCCTTTCCTTCACTAAATATTGAATCCCAGCCTCAATTAACAAGATATTTCTTGCTTAGGCAGAAGAGGGGGCAGGAGGGGGAGAGGTCTTCAAGAAATACATGCACAGCTTTCAGGAAGCAGAAATGTGTTTGTAATTTGCAACAGGAGGGAAAATAAAAGGCTGAAAAGAAAGATTGATTCCAGTTTTCAGACTATTAAATCAATGTCAACTTATCAAATCCTTGTATTTCCTGGAAGGAGAACAAAGGTAACATAAATGAATATGTTTCCAGATTTGTGATCTGTTTACAGTTATATTGTGCACTTATTAGCAGTATGTCTATTCAACCACAATTAGAAAGACTACCCTTTTTCCTTTGAGTTTCATGTGTAAATTTGTACTCAGAGGAGTGATAAACAAAAATCAATCTCTACAGGAGCTGTTCAGACAAGCACCCTTCAGACTTTACTACTGACAGCTGTGCTGAAATACTTCCCCAACCACAGGACAGCAGTTGCCAGCTGTTCTAACCCTACACACAGAGCTCGTGCTTGCAGCCTTGTCCCACAGCTCCATCTCCCAGGCATCAGCTCTGAGCCTTTTGTGTTGCTTTTATATAGAAATGCTTTATGAGGGTGCAATTCTGTCATCTTCTGGTGGAGATGCTGCCCATCCACCCAGGTGTGAGAGCACAGCCAGAGCCCCACGAGGGACAAAACCCCATCCCATAGTCAGGATAGTCCCATATCCCAAATCCACAGAGCAATAAAAAAACCTTTTACAGCACAAAACATCTGAAGTTTGGGTTTCAACATGTTCTGAGTTGTGGCAGAGGTAGAGTCTGATCTTTTCTTGGCTTTCTTTTCCATCAGCCTTGTTTTCTAATTTTGTACTAATCAGCTTTTATTGTCTCAAGTGACAGGATCTTTATGCATCCTTGGGGATAATGATCTATGGTGCTCTCGAGCTGTCATTTTGATGAGAGATTGACTGGGTTGAATAAACAGGTCAATCCCAACATAAAGATTATCATTGAAAATCAGCTGTCAGAAGCCCTGCTTAATTTATTCTGACCTCATATCACAGAAAGCAACACGAATCCTTCTGGAAATACCAGGATAGTTCTGGCTCAGTGCCACCACTGACAAAGATATTTTGATCAATGGCTGGGTAGGTTCCTTTTACAATGAAATTAGGCGTGGTTTGTCTTCACCAGAGCCCAACAAATCATTGCATGCTGTTTATCCTTCTCAATCCTTCCTCTGAGGAGCAGTATCCAGCAGATTGGGTTCAGAGTGCAGCAGGGCTGGGGACAGAGATTCCACTGGATTTCACACCAAAATCTTCACTGCTCTTTTTCCCACAGCTCTCTGCTCCTCGTGTTTTTGCTTCCCCTGTGATGTTTGACAAGAAGGGCTCAGAAAACACAAGAGTGAAGAGAAATGACCGTGTCTCTCCAACTCTGCATTTTGAAACCAGCTTTTGCTTTCTAGAAACTCTTAACCTGCAGGAAAATGGATGCATTTCCCTTGAGTTCTTTGCAGAACTAATAAGAATTTCCAAAGTTTCTTATTTTTTTTACTGAAAGGAGAGATTAGTGAGAGAGGTACAAATTCCCTGAAACACTCTGACCAACCTAAAGTCTCCACTCCTCACAGGACACCATAAAAACCAGGCAGTACATGAGTTCAACACCATGAAAAGTGAAATCTTTTCCAGGAGAACTCCACTTGGGCAGCTTTAAGGGTTTTTTTCCCAGCCCTGTGTTGTCATGGGTGTCTCTTAGGTGGCAAGAACATCACAGTTAATAAGGAAGCCCTGGGAATCAAATCAGAGAGTGGGCAGATGTAAAATGCTGTGTCTGGGTGCAGGCATCAGCCTCCACACGTCTGGGGAGGATGAATATTTCTGCTGAATAACCTTTTGGTGAGAGATTTCTGTGTGGCTGCCTCTACTCCTGGATTTCTCCTGCTTTCCTCTGAAGCAGCCTGAGCTGCTGTGATAACGAGGGGTTGGATTTTCCAGGTACTGGTGTTATTTCTCATGGAGCACCTGCCATGTGAGACACCAGCTGGAAAAGACACACAAAAAGAAGAGGAGTTGGGAGGACGAGCTCCTCAGCCTGCTGATAAAGGGATTTCTGGTGAGGTGATGATTCAGGATTGCCCTGATCGTGGAGTGATGCCAGCCAGGGAGAGGGGAAGAGACTTCCAGCATGGGATTGATGCCTTTGGCTCCTCCATCCTGTGCTTCTCCAAACATGTTCTGAGGAACTACCAGGTCCACAGGTGATAGCTCTGCCTTTTTATCCATTACAGCAGGAACTGCTGGGGTTTTACTGTTACAGAAGCTTCCCATGACTTGGAGGTTGAAGCGAACTTTGAGTGTCTGGAAATTAAACCAAACCCAGCCCCAAGGTTATAGATCCTGCTCCTTTTGGCTTGTGCTTGGTGCAGCCCACCAAACAAGAGATGTCCCAGCTCCAGCAGCCCCTTCTCCATTGCATCCCTGGTGGTTGCACAGAAGGAAGCAAAGCCCAGCCCTGTGTGAAGCCAGGCAGCCCGTGGGGGCGGAGGGGGAAGGGAAATGAAAGAATATTTCAAATAAACAAATATACATCCCAGGAAAAGCTCTTCCCAAGAATGTGTGGAGAACTGCCTGCAATCAGTTAATCAGCATAATTGTTTCTAATTAGGTTCCAGAGGTACCTCACAAACAGAGGACGGGGTCTGGGGAGTGCAGAGAGGAAAATCCTTGCAGTGGTGTATTAATGACAATCATAACTCTCTGCACAGCCAGGGAGGCTTCTGCTCTAATTAGAACCATTCTTGCTGAAATGGGAGGCGACATGATTTGTGAAAAAGACACCCTCAGCATGTAATTTTCTATGTAACAAATCTAGAAAGATGGATGCTCTTTGATCTCGATTCTCCTGTTATTGCTGTTCACACTGGGAAGGGCTCTTTAATGAAACAATCTCGAGGTAATTTACCGCCTTTGAAGTCCTGAAATGTGCTGCCAACAAAATTTCTGGTTTAGTGGAAGCTGCTGCAGCAGTCACTCAGGGTTGCTTAATGGAGCACCAAAACTGGAACATCAAGACATCAAAGGTGAAGGTGCCATGTGATTAATAAACGGAGCTATTCATTTGTTTCTGCCTCAGAGGCAATCTGACAATTTATTGTCACCGGCTAATTTGCACTTTGTGAGTACTTGCTCTTGCTAGTTATGCTGCCTATAGAACAAGATAAGTGATGTTTACACGGAGAGGGGAGGAGAGCAGACCCTTTTTAAATCTGGGGAAGAGGAGGGAAAGGAAAGGTGTTTTCCAAAATGACGGTGGAAGCAACCCAGACTGTGGAATTTTATAGAGGGGAAGCTGCACTGAGGGGGGACTCGTTCCTGCCCGATTCCCTGCCCTCCCCCTGCTGCCTTTGACCATCTCCTTGTTTACACGCAGTTGCCAGGAAGCAAATCCCAATTAAAAGTGGATTACAAGGCAATGAAACAGCATTGTTATGAGGGAAGAGTTACACCAATCCATTTCTTTTTAATTTGATGGCTAATCCAGGGGGTGCAGTGATGCTGGGATAGGGAAGGGAGTCGAGAAAATCTCTGCTGATGTCTGTGGTGGCAACAAAGTCTGGTTTTTTTGAGATATCTTTCCTCTTGGAAGTGTCCAGGTAGGACCTCCATCCCAGCAGGACTTCCTTGCCTTGAGGGAGACTGAAGAGAAATGAAACAACCAAAAAAAAAAAAGAGAGGAAAAGGTGTTTTCCCAGAGAAAGTAAAAGCTTCATTCAGATAATGAAGTCAGATCACCTTTGTGACCAAGTGAAAACAAAATATTTGTCTAAGAATTCCAGGAATGTAATGGGGATGTGGAGTCTGATAATGCTGCCTGAAACAAGGAGGAGTTTGGGGGAATCCAAAACATGAAGAATGGGGAGAAAAAGAGTTGGTACCTCCCAGATTAGGTCTGCAGATGAATTCTGCCTCCCTATTCCTGAAAAATCCCCTTTCCATGGCTCTGCCCTGTCAGGGGAGGGCAGCTGGATGCTGATCTCTTCCCTCTAGGGCAGAGGAGCAAGGGGCATCCTCTGGAGGATGCTCAGACTCCTTCTCTGGCTTTGGATATTGGAGCCTTCCAAAACCTTGGGCTACAGGGGAGTCAGACACAAGGAATTTGGTTTGATGGATGTCAACTGGTAAATAAATTCTATTAAGACACCTTCATAAAATTTCTGTTCAACTTCAGCCTTCTCCCAAGGATTAAGAATGAGCAGCTCCAAATCCAGTTTTGATGTTTTCAAAATTAAGACAGAAATCTGGGGTCAGAAGAGCCCAGGTTCTGACTAAAGGATGAGTCTGATCATGTTTTGTTTGTTTTTTTTTTTAATTTGGGGTTTTGTGGTGGTTTTTTTTTAATGTTTCTTTAGATTTGATCCTCTCCTGTGCCACAAGCACAGATTTCCCTGCCCTTTCATGGCAGCTTGTCCAGGGAGAGACCACGAGGTGTTTGTAGGGTGCATGGGCTGCACAGAGCCATTACACCCACAATATCCACAGGGATATTTCCTAAGGCTCACACCCAGGCCAGGCAGATACCCCACAGCCCTTGAACACAAACCAGAACCCTCCAAAACTTCCACCCTGGGCTGCCCCAGCACCCAGGGATGTCCTGCCACGCCCAGCACAGCACAGCCAGCCAAACTGGTTCCACTGGTGGGGTGAGGTGGTCTCGGATTCACGGCAGAAATGAATGTGCCAAACCAGTTCAGGGGAAGATCTCCGTGTGCCAGGCTGGGATGTCACAACCACCACGCTCTGTGTGGGCACAGCAAATATTTATAGGCAACCTTTTCATGAACTGGCTGTAAACTGGGTTCACTGGGAAAGGTAGGCAGGGCCTTTGGGGCTATTTTTGGGCCTTACAATGAGGCTGGAGATAGGAGCCTCTTTGTCAGCTCCTTGCCTTCCAGTGCTGGGGAGAAGTTCAGAGCTATGTAAAAACTTGGGAGCAGCAATTAAAAAAATCAACTGGAGAACTGCTATCAAACCTCTGAAAGGTATTGTTTCATGAGCTGGAGAAGTTGGAGGCAGTAATTTGGCTCTTTGTGAACCCCTGACCACTGAAATCTAAATTTTGCTGCGTAAAGAATCAAAATGAACCACAAGCTGCTGCAAAGCAGAAAAGAGTGCTTGTGTTTTTCTTTTATTTTTTTAACAAAAAAAAGGGAAAAGAAGTCTCATCTCTTTGCTCTATGGGGGTTAACATGCAGCATCCTGGCTCCTGTCACTAAGAAGCACGATAAGACTTCAAAGAGTACAGTGCAGGGCAGATACAGGCAGGCAACAAGAACTGGGGCTAATAAGAAGCTTGTAAAAAAACAACAAAAAATCCCCACAAAACAACCCCCCCAAACAGAAAAGAAACCTTAATGAGATCTTACATGATACAATCATTGTCCATCTTAAATAACCTCTTTTTATTAGCAGGTTTAAAGGACCCCAGACAGCAGCAAAATATTATCTGAGGTCCATAGCCATGGGCATGGAGCAAGGAAAGTGAATTCGAAGACCTCGCTACATCTGGAGTTTATCAGCTCTTTTCCTGGCTAGTATTACAGTAAACAATTATCTGTAGATCAGGAGACAGCAGGGACTTTAAAGACCCAAATTACAGAGAAAGGGAGAGAGAGAAGGAGAATACAAGAGATAAAAAGGAGCCTATGCATCTTATCGTGCTAATGAAATCAACCTGACAATCACGGCAGGCTGCGGGGGTATTACAGCGTCTGGCATGAAATGAGCACTTCCAGCACAGGCTCCTGTGTCAAACAGCAAATAGACACGAAAGAGAAGAAAAATGGACCGCTAGGGCAAGGCGAGTGATTTATGGGCAGCACTCGGATGGCTGGGCAGCTTTAAACCCTCCTCGTGCTGTCAGGAGAACAACATATTCAAATGTTTCCATTAGCATTTCAAGGGGTTGGGAGTGTTCTGCAGCTCGGTGAGCCCCAAATTTCAATTAATGAGGAAATAACGAGTGCCCAAAGCCGTGGTGCTGTTTACGTGCTCTGCAACCATCACCTGTTGTTGCAATAATCCCGCTTGTTCCATGGGGAAATTTGGTTAATTCCCATTTTCCAGCCTTTTTCTGCTGGACTGCTCCTGGCTGGCTGCAAACAGCAGCTCTTCCAGTAAAGATTTGGTCCCAAAAGGTTGTTTTCCAAAAATTCTGGGAGGTACAATCACCATGTTCCTCAGTGGAACAGCTGCAGTTAGAAATGTTAGGGTGTGCTCTATTTTTATAAGGGATGGATCTGCTTTGGAAAAGTTCCTTTTTTTTTTCCCCCTTTATCCACTTTTCCGTGTCTTTCAAATGGAAACAACCAAGCCAAATAATTCTACAACTGGAAAAAGATAAAGGGAAAATGGCCTTTGGAGCTGGGAGTGAAATACTGAAATATTTTGTTTAGCAGTCCTTCTGGATTTATACAATTTATACAATTTATAACAATGCAAGTTGTATTTGTCCAGTTCTACATTGCACAAAGAGGTTCTGAGACTCAAAAGATACTGGCAGGAGATCCTTATGTTCACAGTCAAATCTCCTCCAGCAGAACAGGGCTCCCCATGGCTCGTGCTGCTCTGAGACAGAGCTCCAACCACTAAAAAAATTCACCTGGAGAAAGCCTTTCCACCACAACAAATCCTGACAAAAACCGTTCTCTGTGACCCACCACGGGATTAAGTGGTCCTGGCCACAGTTCCAGTGTTACAGCCAAAAAAATGGAATGAAAACTTCGAGTATTTGTGATGAAAGATTCTACTTCTTTCTGTTTGACAGCAAAATCAGTGTCGTGTCTGGGTGAGCAGAGTTGTGAGAAATCTCACGTGTGAAAAAACTGAAAATATGAAAATACCTCTCCTGAGATGGAGACAAAAATCAACTAAATAGGAAGGGTCTGAAGAACTGGGGCAGGGGGCAGGCAGAACACAGCTTTTTGCTACAGGCACCAAGGCACTGCAACAACTTTCCTGAGTAATAAATTCTGTAATCCTTTAATTGGCAGCTACAGATTTGTACCTGTGAGACCAAATGCAGTTTATAAAAAAAATCAAGCCAAAGCAGGAAAAGCAGAGGCATTAATGACTTGTTTGTGTGGAGAGGCCAGGAAGGAATCCTTCCCAGGTCCTCCTTCCCCAGATGGGGGCTGGAGAGCCCTGCAGGAAGCAGAGCAATCCAGCACCATTTAGCAGGCAAATATTCATTTTGAATCCGAGTTATTTTGTCCTCTCATCTCTGTTTCCGGAGGAGGTGGGTCCTGATGGGAATCACACAGGCTGATTTCTCCCCCCAGTGAATCTCCACATCACACTGAGGGCAGGGCAGCGCCCAGAGGTGTCCCTTGGGGCTGGGACAATTTTCTGGAGATGCTGAAGCCTGTTTGGCCCATCCTGCTGAGGAATGCCAGGCCAGCTGGGCTGCTTTGAGCAGCTCTGCCTGTGCTTGCCCATTGATCTCCAGCCTGGAGATGGAGTTCTGGATTTGTTTGTGTCATGGCAAGTTGTCATCTTGATCTCTCTAATAGGTTTTCAAAGGGTAACATTTTGTTTGAAGGGAAAGAGGAAGAAAAAAAGCGAGTGACAACACTAAATTGGGGTTACTCAAGATGTTTATCCTTCAGATTGGCATCGTGATGTGTTTCAGTTCCCATTCCTTCCAATAAAATCTTGTTTTTAAGTGTGGCTATTGTTAGAACCTACTGTTTAAAAATAAATAAGAACACATTAAGACTTCTTAAAGAACCTAAATAATCTGAAGGATTAGATTATGTCACTTAGATCTCTGTCTAACCTGTGTAGGCCAAAATAATTTAAAACACACTGGAGGAAGAATTTATCTTTTGCTGAGGGTCACGAATCTGGATGAAGAGTGATGAATTTTTTTTTTTTAAATATATTTTATATATACTTTTATATATAAATATATATAAATTATACATTTTATATATTAATTTATTTATTAATATATAAATATACATTTATATATATCCTATATTTTTGTATATTTTCCTGTAATAAATATATCATTCATATAAATATATAATAGATCATATTTACTGGATGTAATATATATTTGATATAAATATAAGGCATGTATATAATATATATTATCTATAATATATCTTATATATAAATATATAATATATATAATGTATATATTTTATATAAATTATATAATATATATTTTATATATTTATGTGTATTTTTTATGTATTTTTCCTACATGGGGAAAAAAGGGAAAGCAAGGGGGACGTGGCAGTGACACAAGAGAGGAGAAAGTAGGTGGAATGGGGAATCCTGGAATAGTTTGCTTTGGAGCAGGTTTGTTTTGACCCAGCTGCTTGGTCAAACATGCTGGACCAGCTCCTCTCTGTGAATCAAGAAGAGTCTAAACTCATCCATTCCATTGGGACTGTGTCTATTTACAGCCAGGGAGGGTTTGATCCAAGAGAGGTGTGCCATGAAGTTCATTTTCCAGACTTGTTTTTTAAGTGCTGAATTTGATAGAAGTCATAAATGCTGATAAAAGCTGTAAACAAGGCTTGTTTTGCCCTCTGTGGCAGCTACCAATCATTCTGTACATTAAACAGCACTTGGTGGAGTTGTTTTCTCAGCCAGTCAGGTCTCTGAAAACAAAAACTCCTGTTGCAAATATTCTCTCTTTCCCCCTCTCCCTATAATAAGGTTTCCATCTCTTTTTTTTTCCTGTCAGTGCAGTTTTTGATTTCCCAGGCAGATACATTATCACACATCTTCCTCCTGACACGATGCCTCTCCAGGAGATGCATCACCCTGGGGTGGGCAGGGGTGTGGTGAAGGGATTGTGCTTCCTCAGTGATCAGACTTAAATTGAACAGCCTAAAAATACCTTTATGGTGCCATCTCCAAAGTGCACAGGTTAGATGAGGGATTTCCTTTCCTTGTGAGTTCTTCAGCTGAGGAGCAAAAAGGGAAGATGGGCAGAGCCAGGCTGGCAAATCCAGCAATAAAGGCACAGCTTCTGTCATTGCTCCTTTCCAGGTGTAAAATTCACCCAGCTGGGCACAAAGCCCACTGATTTTTATTTTATTTTTATTTTATTTTATTTCTTAATTTATCTTTACATATTTTTTATTTTATTAGATCTAAGTTTAGGGGTTTTATTGCTTTCCCATTTGGGACTTCTCCTGGGAGCAATTCAGGCCTGATCAGCTGTCTTTATGTTTTAAAACATGGCAGAGCTGAAGGCATTTTTATCTGAATGAGATAGAAAACCAAAGCTTGTCCATTAAAATTCTTAAAACTTCCCTGACAGTTTCCTCAGGATTAATAATAGGAGCCCTGGAGGAGGAAGAGGAGGAGAGTTTGACATTTTCATCAGAATTAAGTTGCATTCTGCCTGTCCTGGTCCCCCTGGGTGTGATTCACTTCCATTGCTGAAACGTGCTCAGAGGTTGCACCCCAAAAGTGATTTTATTCCAGAATAAAAGTAAATGGATCCCTCTGGACTTGCTGCACACATAATTGAGCTCTGGCTACAACTGTTTCAAATCACTGGGAGATTGTGCAGGAGCAGAAGATGGTCCTTGAGCTGCAGAGCATCGTGGAAAGCCAGGGTGTAAAAGGCTCAGATATCTGTGGCAAAGCAGAGGAATCCTCTAAAACAGAGGGAAGCATCATTTCAGCACTCTGAAGGGATGGATGGATGGATGGATGGATGATGGATG
>NC_031782.1:2828665-2848772 GCF_001522545.3 Parus major
GATGGATGGATGATGGATGGATGATGGATGATGGATGGATGATGGATGATGGATGATGGATGATGGATGATGGATGGATGGATGGATGGATGGATGGAGACAGAATCACTCCACAGAACCAGTGGGAAGGTAGGTGCAGGAGCAGAACTCTCTGTTGTTTGGGAAATGTGGATTTTACAGCATACAGGAGAGAGATGAGAAAGAAAAGGGGAATTCACATCAGCAGAGGGCAGGGATGGTTTCGAGCTTCATTAAGTTGTTTGCAGAGCTGAAATTCTGTTTGGTCAGGATGGCAGGGCCGGGGGGTGGCTCCTCGAAGTAAAAAGTTCTTTCTTGTGAAGACTATTAGCCCTTGGCTGTAGCTCTGACTCACACAAAGCCAAACACAACAACCTGGAGCAGCTGCCCCTCTCTGCCCAGGAATAGGAATGGGAGCCCCCAGACTGAGCTGGGATGAGGCAGGGATGAATCCAGGGGGACAATTTCACCTTTGCTCTGAGCTTTCTGGGGGTGCAGGGCTGAGGAAGGGCAGCTCAGGAGAAATCTCCTCTCCTCTCCAATCAGATACCGTATCAAAGCTTTAACACACAGCCAAAGGGATCCTTTTTTAGGGCTAATGATGGTCAAATCTCAACATGTTTTCAGTGTCAGCTCAACTTAAAAGGATGCTGCCAGCAGTCAGAGACTTCAAACATAGGAAAAATTGCCATATTCCTTGAGGTCTCCCATCCTTCCCTTTTACTGGATCTTCTTTCTCCAAACACCAAATCTGAGAGCCCTGACCTCAAAAAACACCTCACTAGGCAAGGTTCTTCTCCTGCCAACTGGAGTCAAAACTCAACCCTCCCCAACCCTAGAGGAAACTTTCACCTTGTATATTCCAGTTTCATTTGTTTTCAAGGTTATTTTCACTGCTGCTGGAGCTTAGGGGAGTTCTGTGCATTATTTACTTATCTTTGATCCATTGTTCCCAAGTCAGACATTCTATTTCTTTCTGTTTTCAGCCTAAATTGTTTTACATCTCTTATTTTCTTAGTCAAGTATTTTGGTTTTGTTTTTCCTTTTTGGCCATTGGGTTAGGGGGAAAACTTCAAATATAAAATGTATAATTATTTGGATTAGGAACATTAGGGAAAATGAGGAATGAAAGAGGGTTTGTATATTCAAAACTTTTCTTTCTCTCTGTTATAAATTGGTTTTCTTACCTTGAGGCCAGTTGCTTAAATCACAAGGACTTCCAATGCCAAAACAAAACAAAAAAAGAGCCTGGTGCAAGGCAAAGCACAGTTAAATGGTCAAAAAAAAAGAATAATCATTTTCCTGGTTTTTTAGTTGCCAGCAGGGGAAAACCTCTTCTTTACATCTCATTTGAACTGCAGGAGCTCCTCAGCTCATGCTAAATGAACAGTTCAGCTTAATTGCTGCCGAGGAAGACTTGAAAGAAGGAAGTTTGGTCAAGTCATTTGTTCCTTTTGCATCTTTATCTTCAGTCTGACATGGGTTTAACCTCTGCTTCTAATCCTCATGTCAGTCAGGTTCAGCTTTAATCTCAGCAAGGGAAAGTAGCAGTTTGGGGGTTTTTTAAGAGGAATAAAATCTCTAAAGGTGAACACTGGGCTATGGCAGGATGGTGGCAAAAGATGAGGGGAAGAGGTTTTTCCTGGAGAACCTCTGGAGGGACAGCAGGAGCCAGGGAGGGAACCTTGGTTTGTTTTTTGAGGAATCCCACCAGGCTTGCAAAGCTCTGTAGAGCTGCTTCTGATTTATTCATTCCTCTACCTGAAGGCAGAGAACGCTGCCCTGATACTTCAGGGGCTCTGAAGGCACAAGAGAATTCTTCACTTGAATTCTCTTACCTAAATTTAGACTCTTAAATCAGGAGCCCAGCTGCTCCTGGCTTCCCTTCATAGCCAAGAGGGAGACAAAGATGCCTTCAGAGGGAATTTAAACATTGACATTGTGCCATTCGTGTCTTTAATCCTCTTTTTCCATCCCTGCCTGAGTCCAGACTGCCCAGCTGCACCCATTTCCTTGAAATCTTCTTGTCCATCACATTCATCTGGCCCTAAAGGTGAAATCCCACCAGGATCCATAAAGCAAATGCACCTTTAACCCAAGGGAACTCTTTGGCTCAAGGTCTTCCTGAGGCCAGAAGTTTTGGAGGATTCCAAAGGTATCAGATATTTGTACCAGGAACAAGAATAGCCAGGTATAATAATCAAGGTTAAAAAAAATAAATAAAACCTTTCAAAGAGCTATAAACCTAACATTCTTCAGGGTTTATGTGAACTTCTGACTAATAAGGGTTTGGAGTGAGTTTTGTATGGTGGAAATTCTCTGGGATTTGTGTTTTAGCTCACTTAGGCACTTCTGAAATCCCACCCCCTGGGTCTGCTGGGCTTCTGATTGATCCAGGATGACATTTGCTGGGAGCATGTGTTTCTAATCATCAAACAATGCACAAATTTGTTTTAAAAAGTAGTGAAAAAAGGGTCCTGAATAATTCAGGGGGAAAAAAAGACAACAAGCAAATAAGAAAAGAAAACTTTTCCCAATAAATAGCCACAAATAATTTGCCCAGCAGGATTCCCTTCCTTAGTACTGATGCTCTGCATTGCCTTCCTACCTGCATAAAGAAAAACCTTGACCCTTTCTCTCCTTCTTCTTGGTTTGGGTTTTTCCAGATGGCATCAAAAACATCACGGATGCCTTGGAGTTCTGAGTGATGGTGATGAGCATGGCTGGAAGAACTCCCACTCTACGGAATACAGAATTCAAAGCTAATTATTTTACAAGGTACTTTGGCCATATTTCTCCAAATCTCCAATTAGGAGCACGGTCTAATTTGGGATGCAGCTCATTATGTTAGCTTTTAATGACTGCTGTACTCCAGGAAGTACAAAGCTCAGTCCTTAATAGCTGTCATTGGGGAGGAACTTTGGAGCACAGATACTCATCAGGACACCGTGGCCATCCTCCAATTGCTGATGGAAATGAGGGGAGTCCCTCCAAAGAGATGTTTTCCATGCAGGATGGATGCAGGGAACCAGTGCCCTCCAGCAGACAGCCACAGAGGCAGGGACTGAGCCCAGCCAGGATTAAAGGATGCAGAAGCTGTAAAAAGAAGGTGATGCCAAAGAACTGAGCAGCACCTGTACTTAGAGCACACAAAGTCTCTCCTCACCTCATGTAAATAGATGAGGTCATTGTCAGTTAGAAAAGGAGAAGCCTCAGAAGTCTGAGCAGTTGCTTTGTTCGCAGTTTTTCCCCCTGTGCTTGCAGAGATCACAGCACCTCATATAAAGGTCACCCCACTCCACACCCGGCACCAGGGGGTGACAATTAGAGCACCCCTGGGAGCTTCCAGTCATTGCAAAATAATTGTTGTAAATTTTTATAGAAGCCTTTTGTGGGATTTTTTTTTTTTCTGTGTGTGTTCAGGTTTTTTTTTTTCCACTCCATCTTGATCTGTGCAGCTGAGTCACGGAGCTGGAAGGGGCTGAGGGAGCTCCTGTCACTGAGGGCTCATGCTGAGCACCCAGAGCTGCTTTTGTGTCACTGAAAGCACCACACTGAAACCACTGTTCTGTCACTGGGGCTGCATGTCCATCCCTGAGACTGGAAACGAGCAAATTGCAGCAGCAAGTGGGAGAGAAAACGAACACAGAGACCCTTTGTGTTCTACAGGCGGCCTTTTTAAATTTACAGAATGTCTTAGAGTTTTCTCTAAAAGCAGCCAGTTAGTCTTTGCTGGCCTTTTATTGGCTTGGCTTTGATCATTTCAATCAAATTTTATAGCTGCCAACACCGAAGAACAGTTGCCATCCATGCCATTCTTTTTTCAAGACCCAGAAACGATCCCAAAGAGATAATTCACTCCGGGGCTGGGTCTTCAGAGAAGACAAGGGGCCAAATATCATCACAATTGCATCAATTTGACCTCTTGTACTTTACCCATCCACAGAGGAAAGAATTTACATAATTGTGTGGCCCTCTCTTCTCTCTTGTCCCTGTCCCACCTCACAGAACAGCAGGGTCCAGATTTCATTCCTTCACCCTCTGACATGGCTCTTGAGGGTCGAGTTGGTGCCTAAATGGTAGGAAAATCATCTGAGATGTCTTGACTGCCTGTGCACTGAGAGGATTTCAGTCTGCAGAGGTCTCATTGTGACAGATTTTAAGATAATCCTTTGATTTTAGTGGGAGAGAGATGTGTCGCTGGTGCCATTGATGTGATGGAATTTATTTTAGCACGTGATTCAGTGCTGCTGTGCAGCAGGACAGGACCTTTCTGCCTTTCTAGCAGAACATTTAATCCCACCTTTGCCTGTGCTGATGGTGAAAACTGAGGCCTAAAATCCTCCTTGGCTTTGTAGGCAAGTGGGACAACCATTCATGACTGGACTCTGTTAATTCCAGACATCCAAATTGCTGCACATCAGGGAGCTGTGGAGCTGCTGCAAAGAAGGAGCTTCTTACAAATGCCAGGGATGATTCCAGGTTCCCCAGCATGAGTTCCAAGAGGTTGTAAAGAGTTCTGGATCCCCACTGGAACACCCACTGACACCTCTGGAAGTGTTGCTTCACCACAGCATCACCCTTCCCACAGACAGCTCAAATTGTGGAAAAGGAGAGCTTCTGCTCAGCTCAGATTGTAGAAAGGGAGAATTTCTGCTCGGGGAAGCAGAACTTGTACAGCAAATTGCATCAGAGGCACTGATTTTCCCAGAGAACACGCCTAATTGAACAGCGGTGCGATGAATCTCTGATTCCTCTCGGGCCTGGCCACCCACCCTCTCAGCCGGATGAATCCGCTCCCTCCTGGCAGCCACAGGGGGAATAAAGTGGGAAAATGTGGTGAGGAGGTGCTTCAGTGAAGAAGATTTGAAGGATTTTCTCCTCAAATCCCCTGCCCATGCCCTTCTCTTCCCTCCACCAGGCTGCACATGGGCAATGCAGGCCATTCCTGATACAGGCCGGCCAGAAATCTGAATAACATTAGAAGGCCTGGGTTGTTTATTGAAGGTTTTAACCACAGACTTGGCCTTGCTCCTGGCTTCCCTCATCCTAAGTTAAAAAGCATTCCATGGAGACAAAGAATTAAAAGCTCCTATGTCCTCTGTTTTGTGCTGGTTTGATTTATGGTGCACCTTGGTTCCATTCTCTGTGTGCAGACTGTTAAATCAGCCTGAGGAGGTGTAAGGATAATACCTGATGGTGAAGCATTTGTTTAAAAAGCTGCTGAGGGCAGCCCTGCTGGGATTAGAGATTGGCAGGTGGGGAGATGATATTTTGATCTTCATTATCTCCTTCTAATTAAATAAAACCAAAGGCACTGTGGGCAGCAAGCAGGCACCTTTTAAATGTTACACTGCAATAAACACAGATAGTTCAATAAAATCTCTCTGATGCTTTCCATTCGCAGCAGGGCTTGGGCTAACATCCCACAAACCATACATTGAACACAAACTTTTGCAGTTTTAAACATGGTTTTCCTTCAATTTCCCGGTTTTCCTGCCTCAATGCACCAAAGATGGGTCATTCTGTGGTACAGGCAGTGTTCAATAATCTGAGCAAGCGAGAGGAGAGAGGCAGCAACCCTGATAATACAAAATAGATGTAAATTAGGCTAAAAGAACTGCTTTGTTTAATATATTGGCCTTTGATGAATGAAGTCGAAGCACAGAGTGAGTCATAAATGTAATGAAAAAGGAGTGAGTGTGTTTGGGTTTGAAATGTGGCAAACTCCAGGCCACATTCTGATAATCCCAGCAGTGCAAGGTGAAGGGGAGAGCCAGAGCCAGACTCCTGAAACCTGAACACCTTCAGATGTTGACCTGTTCCACTGACCCATGGCTTTACAAGGGCTGGAGCAGAAACCCTGAGCTTCACCCCTGTGTGAGGAACCCAAACCTCCTCCTAGACTTTATAGTTCTCCTCCTTTAGCACAGAAAAGCTATAAATAATCCTATTTACATTGCCGAGACTTTGATTTAATTTTCCTCCTTTTTCCTGCAGCTCTTGAAGAGAGGCACTGGATAATTTTATGATCACTGAGCACTTGTCTTGCTGTTCAGGCCTGAGCAGTTGGAAAGGCAGAGCTTTCATGGTGTAATGTGGCATTTCCCTGGGGAAAGAGGAAGCTGTGTCTCCCCTTTGATGGAATATTGTAGGTTTTGTTTGCACTTCTTATGGGAGGACTGGGACCTGATTCTTTTTTCTCTAAGATTTGATTTCTCTGGTGCTGCCCATGATACTTTTATCAGGAAATGTGATCTATCTTTCATAACAGACCTGCTGATTGGATCTGACAGTTGCACAAAGGAGGTTGAATTTCTCCCAGGGATGAGAAAGGACAGGAATTTCTAAAATAAAAAACAAATATATGGCAAAGGGGAGTTTGAAGCCATCATTTCTATGTGTCCAGGGAGCTCAGGGATTATTTTTAAGCCAAAGAATGAATTTTGATTGGTGCTGAGAGTGTCTCAATGCGTTGGGTGGAAACTTTGTACCACATCCCCATTATACATGAACACAAATTATGTGAGAAATGACCACTGGCTGTGGAGTCCCTCAGTGCCACCAGGCTGTCACAAGCAGAGCAGGGACAGTGCCTGAGAGCCAAGAGCAGCCAGGGGGAGAATCCCTGGGATGCTCCTGCTGTTACACCAAGGTCCTCGGTGCCATCCAGGGGACCCCCCCAGGCCTTTTTCCCCCCTCCCTGGTGCCACAAGGAGCTTTCCTTGCCCCCAGCAGGAGTGGGCTGCCATCCCAGTCCCACAAAAGGATGTTCTGGGTGGACTGCTGGCCTGAACCAGCGCGGCAAATCTCACGTTAACTTAAAAAACATTAAAATGATAACTTCATCTCGAGTTACTTTCCTATTCATCTATAGAATTTCTCAATTATGTATGACTAATTTTGCACAAAGTCATTATTTGGAGCAATTTGTCTAAGTATGAGAGGCAACACCTTCAACCTTCCTGGATGGTGGGTGGGGAAAATGTCATAATCAGTTCTGCTTTGGCATGAGTTATTAAGCGGTCACAGGAGTTCAAAGGAGAGAAATAATGAACAGGTAAGTCATTACATGCAAAAATTCTTCTTCTATATTATCAAAATACAAATTAATTACAGATAAGATCAGATGAATTTTCTTTAATGTTAGTTTTTTCCCAGAGATGGTAATGAAAGCATAGAGTATGTGGGAGGAGAGGAGTGGAGATGCATGGAAGGGATGTTTTATTAATGTTGGCTTGATTTCACTGGGAAGACGTTGCCTGTGAAAGCAGTAAAGGAATCAGGAAAGGCTCTGGGACATGCAAATAAAATCATTTTTATTGCACTTAGTGTGCTAACTCATGCATGATCTCATTCAGCCTCTCAAAGCAATCATAAAACTATCTCCATGCAACAATTACTCCATCAGCCCATGCAATCAGCAGGTAGGGCAGCTGGCAGCCCTTGCCACAGGGGCCTCCTGAATTCATTCCCTTGTGCTCTTGATGCCCTGATGAGGCTTCCAGCCTTCATTTTGGAGGGGACAACCATCCCTAAAGTGACCATGGGGCTCCCCAGAGCCAAAAAACAAAAGATCCCCCCTCTCCTGCCCGCTTTCCACGCAACACTAATATTCACATGACAACAAACATTTTCAAAATAATAGTCCTATATACTTAAGGCTAATCAGAGCGGGCGCCATCCAACTTGCAAAGGTAGCAATTTTCCTTCATTAAAGGCAAATCAGGAGAGAGAACTTCAGGATTCCTTAGGGCTAATTACAAGGTGTTAATAATAACAATATAATGGCAGCAATTTTCTAGCTTTGCCCAAACCTATAATCTGCCCTGAGTGCCTTATAGGATTGTCTCTGAGTTTATATAAAGCCAAGTGTTAGCCCAGAAATGCTTGAAGTAATTGAATTTTTACATCATGTCTCTTTCCAGCCTGTTTGCAGCCATGCTGTAATTGCTGCTGGAGGAGCCTTTTCGTTGGGGGAGAGGACAAGTAGCAGCACGACAGCTCAGAACAAACCCTCTCCCATCTTCCCAGGGCACATTTTGTACACCAGAACAGAGATCCCAGCTCAGACATCCCCAGCTCCAGCCCAGAGGGGTCCCAGCCCCACTGCTCCAGCGGAAGGGAGGGAGGCAACTGATTCTAGAAGAGCTGGAGACAAACAACAAACAGACAAACGTACAAATTATTTTCACATCCACCTCCTAATTGCTTGCTAAAAACCCTCTAGGAGTGCAGGATCAAATGGGACACGTTGCTGGAACAGGGATGAGTCACCTGTCAAAAATTTCCAACCTCAACAGCAAATCACCATCGCTGGCACAGCGAGGCGTCCTCGAAATCCAGCCTGGAATTGTTGGGCAGCTTCTCCAGGGTGGATCCAGCAGGAACAGAGCTCACTGATGTGGGGAGGGGTTTCGAGACCTGCTCCTAATCCTGAAAGTCTCACCCACACCGAGGTGACAAGAAGAGACAGCTCAACACAAGCACAAAGCAGAAATCTGGGTTGAAAATTATTCCTTTGCTAAATTTCTGCTGGTCCCACCACAGGTCTGGCTGCAGTTCTCAGCCTCGTGGTGATCACTTACCTTGACAATGTAACAACACAGCACAGTGTAATTTGGAGAAAATTTGCTTTAGTCATAAACTGGAGACATCAGAGACTCTGTTCTAAAAGGGCAAAAATAATAATAATATATTGGTCTTATTTTTTTTTTACCAGAGAAGAAGTGTTTACCTACAGCCTGTCAAATTTTAGCCTGCAGCAAAATGATTTATGGACAAATTTGAAGCTTCTTCACAGTTGACAAGTTAATTCCCACTGGGAAAAAAAAAAAAAAAGAAAAAAAAGAGGAATTATAACAACATTGAAGAATGTTAACATGGTACCTACTCTAATTGAATAAAAGACACCTTCCAGAGCTGCAGTGCAAGCCCTTATTCATTTCAAAGCTACTTAAAGGCTGAGAAACTTCAAAAAATTTGGTATTACAAATAGTGGAGTCAAATTTCTGCGAGTTGAAAAGCTTATCCACTTCAGACCTTCCAAAGTTAACTGTGAAATCCCAGACAAACAGTTTTGTCTAGAAAATTTCTGGGACTTCTCAGATGGCAAATAGTGTTGGATTTTCAGGTGAAAACTGAAAGAAATGAGAAAAGGAGCAAATTAAGCAGCCAGAGTCACCCATCATATTGTGGGGTCTGCCCCATAAAAGCAGAGAGGGAGAGAGATATGAGGAAAAATAAGTGGAGTGAATAGGAAATAACGTCATTTTTCCTCTTCCCAGTCTCCCCTCTATTTGGAAAGGGGGAAAACAGTTGTAAGGAATGAAGTGCAGGGCTGGAGTCGAGTCAGATGAGTTCAAGTGGTGGCTCTTTGTGTATCTTAGAAGATAACCCTGAGAGAAACAAGCAGCTCCTCTTTCCTGTGCTGTGTCTGCCTCCCCTTTTCAAAAGCCCCACCAGCACTTATTCAAAAGTACTGCAGACTTTGATGTCTGGAGATGAAAAGCGGTTTTGAGGTAAGAAATCACAGTTTAGTCCTAATCTAGAAGAATCAGTGGCTACTAATGATAAGTAATTTAATTTCATGTGAGCAATTTTTGTCTCTTTATGGGTTTGTTTTACGAGGCACTTCCAAGGTCAAACGGTGCTAAGTGAATAAATGAAGAGTATTTCTTGTGGATAAAGTGAGTAAAAATCACCTTTTCCCTCCACACCACCAGGACCTTCTCCCAGTTTACAATTATCTAGTGCATTTTCCCCACTTCAGTCAGATGCAAACCCAGCACTAGGAAACTTGCACACTTCACACCCGTTCACCGAAGTAAATTTATTCTGATTTACCTCCTACACTTGTCAAAAGCTGTGCCAAGATGGATACATAAACCATTTGCTTGGATTGGTTCACGTTAATCATATTAATGTATTTGCTTTATTGCCTTTGGGGGAGTTCCAAGTGGAAATGATTGAAGTGGGGTCCAAAACGAGCTTTGTTTTTGTGCCAGTTCTGGTGCTAATGTGAGTCCCATTGGGCTTCTCCTGTCCCTGTCAATGGACCTGAACTTCCACATCAGGAGCTTTAAGTGGCAGCTCATCATCAATTTATTTCTGAAAAAGGTTATCCTTAATAATTCAATTATTGAAATGTGAAAGGAAAGCAAAACATGGCCTCGAGTTTGCAAAAAAAAATTGGTGCTCATCCACTGCAGTCAGGGGAGCTCGGGATGCAGGATGAAAGTTATCCACAGAACAATATAGGAAATACACAGGAAATTGATAGGAAATGCTGTGCACTGAAGCAACAAATCCAGCAGATCCCAGGGGAAGAAGAGATGGCATGAAAGGCTGAAGAAGCTCATCCCACAAACATCAGCTTTATCACCATTCTGCCGAAGGGAAATGTTATCCCTTCAAGGGCTGAGCTCCCAGCTCTGCCCAAGTGCAAAAGCTAAGTGGACAGAGGATATGCAAAAGGAAAAAAAAGCAGAAGTTTTGACAAATATATCCTTTATCCTGCTGCTCCAGCCATTTGAAAAGCCATGTTTGGCTTCCTTGGACTATAGTGAGCTTTCCCAGCATCAGGTTTGTTTTTGGAGTGAGGATCCAGCAGGCCGGGCTTACACAGGCCGAGCTTTAGGATGGAGCAAAACACCTAAAAACCCCTTGGCTTAGGGCTGCAAGCCAGGACTTGCAGCAAACACAGCTTTAATCAGACTGGAGCACTGGAGGTGCAATTCAGAGGCAGAGTTAAGGGCACAGATCTCTTGCTGGAGCTCTGCTGGGAAAAACAAACAAGGCCATCCAGGCATCCCTTTGCACACACCAGATGCATTCAGTGATGTTGCTATCAAGCTTTTCTGTAATTTTATTTTTGCTCTTCGATCTCTAAGTGCTTTGCAGAGGAGTTTCTCTCATGCAGGGATGTTACTCTGCCTGGATTTCCCCCACACCAGCAGCAGGATCCAGAACAGGGCTGCTCAGGGCCCTGACCAGCGCTGAGCTGCTTACTCTTCCCTATAAACCCTTTTTTTAAAAGTCTGCTTATACTGAGTACAAAGGTTGAGAGATTGCACCAACTGTGTGCCTCAAAAAGTGCTCATATCCGGGGAAACAAAGAAAACCAAAGCCAGATTTTTATAGGAAAGGGTTTCAGCTGCCTCCATATCCATGGCTCTGTCTCTGTGCTCTGGTTCCTGGGACCTTACAATGGAAATTGCTTCCGAGAAAAGCTTTTGGAACTGTGCAAGACAACATCCACATATGCAAAATGATCACAGTTCTAAAAAGGCGAATTCAGGGACCTGTCCTTCCCCTGCCAGTCCCTTCCTTTGTGTCTCCCTGCTTTCTGAACACCCTATAATAAGAATTTCCTATTCTTTTCTCACGGAGGTGACCGAGATTAAAGGTTTACTGGGGATGATTATTCAGGAAAGTCCCACTTTCTAAATCTGCTTCTAATTAAAAAGGGGTGGGAGGGGAGGAAGGGAAAAAACCCCTTCTTACTGTACACACAGGCAGCCTAATCCATCCTGCTGACTTTCCTAGGCATGAGCTCCTAGCACAGAATTAATAAACTATTTTCCGAGATTTATGTTTCGTAACCCTCGTCACCTCAGAGATTTTTTCGGATGTGAGCCGTGGATGTCACTTCAAGGAAAGATGGGCATCTGACTTTAGGTTGGACATCAGTTTATTTATGAGGGAGGGGGGCAGGAGTTCAAGCCTTGTGTTCATAACAGGGCTAAGCAAACAGCTCCAGCCCAGCCTAAGCCATTCCAAACACACGGAGGAGCTGGAAACCCAACTCCTCTCCATGGCTGGGGTTCACGTTTAGGTTGGGATTTCACTCCATTCCCAAATGTCACTTTATCCCTGCTTTTCAGGAGCTTATTTTCAAGGATTTATGAAATGTGAGATGACAAACCTGGTGCAATAATGTTGTGGGGATTTTGCCCTTAGCTCACCCTAGGAAATGCTCTGCACGAATGGTGTGGAGGTGCCTTCCCAGAACAAGCTTATTTCCCCCAGGAAAAGGAAAATCTGAGCTGTGTGTCATTAAGATGAAAAATGCAAAGAGGGTGGGAGGGGAAAGAGAAGGTCATTAATCACAATTGGTAAAAAAATAAAAGAAAATACAATGCAAGATTTCCCTTGTCTGGGGAAAAATAATTAAAAAATAAAATAAAAAAGATGAAATATGAAAATAGGAATTAACTTAGAGGAGGACAGAGAAGCCCTACCAGGATTTGCCTATAGGCTGCAACCAGACTTGTGCTGCCTCCACACAATTTGCCTTTACCAGAGACAAAAAAGTCCCCACTGCTTCCTTTTTGTCTCTATTCTCATTATCACTACTTTTTACTAACAATACAGAGCACCTGAGCTGTGTGTCCATATTCTCCCAGTCCCAGGAAGAGGCAATACTCATGGATTTTCTGGGTGAACTTCAGATCAGGGGTAAGTCAAAGGCTTCACTCATCTCTGTGTAGTTTATTTTTAACTGCTGGGATTTGCTGAAGCTTTCAGACAGGAGACAGCACATGAGAATGAAGCAGTTTCTCCCTCAGAATTCCCAGCTGGCCTCCCACAGCAGTTACCCAAACCTCTGCCTGTTTTAACTTCTGTTTCCTGCATTACCAAAGCAGAGACCTCCCTAAAATTGTTCCAGGCCAGGTTGGGCAGGGCTTGGAGCAATCTGGGGCAGTGGAAGGTTCAAGGTTCCATGGCAGGGGTGGAACTGGATGAGCTTTAAAATCCTTCCCAACCCAAACCATTCCATGATCCCACAATTCCTTACAGACAGCAGCAATTCAAGACACAGCAGAGCTTTCAGGAATGCAAATATCTCAAACCAGGGCTAACAAAATTTCTTTTAAATCCATCATAGTCACATATCCAATGTCCCTTTCAAATTGTTTTCCCATCACTCACCTGCTTCTTCTCAGGTGTTCAGCAGCCACTGGGATGTCCCTGCCCTGTTCCACCTGAAATTCCTGCAGGGAAAGAGGGAATCCCTGCAGCCAGGAGGGAAAACCTTTATTCCCAGAATTTCTTATGGAGCTGCATGCTCAGAACACTGGATGGGCAACACCTAAAACTGAAAATCTACTGTGAATTATTGCCAGAGTCAACACATGGGAGCACAGGGTGCAAACATCAGGCTTGAGGGCTTTGTGACCCCTTGGCAGGAAATAAAAAGAAGAGAAATATGGGAGGAGCTGCGGGGAGAAGAAAATAAGAAGGAAAACAAAAGGAGAAGGAAAAAAAGTCAAATTATTAATCAGTAAGAATCGCAGCAGCATCTTGGTTCCACACAGAATTTATTCACCTGATGCTTTGCAGCCATTCTCTCCTAACACAGCTAAAGGAAAATCAAAACTAAAAATATCTGGCCTAATTCTCTTTGCCCCTACTCGAATGTGAAGGTAGGAGTAAAGTAGTAGTAATATTGTACAAGCTCTGAGGTCACAGGAGGGGGAAGAGCTCAGTGCAGAGGCAGCAGAGCTGGTGGTTGCACCCCACAACGTTGGACATGTTCATATAAAAACAACCATGGGGATGTTTTCATGCCACATGTGTTTGCATAAATATCTGCCTGTATTTATAACCCACCTCTCCCAAAGACACAAAGCTATCTGCTGATTTATGCCGTGGATCTGGAATCTCTGCAAGGTCAAAGCAACGGGGCTGAGGTCTGTGGAGCTGCTCCAGATTTACGTGAGCCTAATAAAGATCAAAATCTGGCCCTGGGTATTACCCTTCCTATTCACCAGAGTATTTTTATGTTTCTGTTATCTCCTGCCTTCCTACATTCCTGAAGAGTTTTCCTCCTAACATACTTGGACTACAAGATTTGCTCTAATCACCTAATCTTGGCCCTTTTTTGAGAGGAGGGAGAGCCGATAGCTGGGTTCCATTACAAAAATGACAGCGTTTTATGACTGGCACTATCTAAAAACCCCAATCTCATCCTCAGCCACTGCTGAGCATCTCATTATATTCATGAAATCCTGCAGAAGTTCCACTTCACTCAAATATTTCACTGAGAAACTAAAAAGGTAAATTATTCAGAGTTAGGGAGGAAACCAGTTCTGTCTGGAAACTGCACTTCCAGCAGTAGCATCCTTCTGTGCATGTGAGATAACTTGGCATTATCCTTCAAAACATTAATAAACCCAAAAATCTTAATGGTCAGTTCTTTATGCATTAAAAAATACATCATAGTTGGGGGTTTTGGTTTGGTTTGTTGGGTTTTTTAGCTTTTATTCTTTTTGGGGGTGTTTTTCTTTGTTTTTATTGCAGGTGATGAAGGGATCAGCTCATTTATTCTCCAAGAGTCCTGTTAACAAACACGATTTGGGAACTTTCTGCAATAATTTTTCCACAAAATCTTAAAGATATCAAGCAAAACACATGGTCCCTAAAGGAGAAGAGGAACCAAAATCAAGATTTCAGATGTTCCCATTGGAAAATGTAACTCTCTTTATATCCAAGCCATAGATGTGACATCCCCAAGGCCCTCAGGGGATTGGTTCCAGTGGCAGGTTGAGATTCCAGGAGTTCCCAGAGCCTGGGCACTCATCCACTCACTCACCCATTGCACCACTTAATTCCATCTGCAGAAGCATTTATTCATGTTCCAAATGTTACTGGAAGCCTTTAACACACCTGATTTTTATAGTTCTTGGAAAGGTTTTAGAGGAAAAAATAAATGACAAATTAGCTTCCATACCTTGTTTAAGAATATTCTGTTCTGCCTCAGCACGGGATGATTTTTTTCATTTCACTTTTGCAATTCTGCCAACCTGTCCATATCTAAGTGAAATAATTGTGAAAAAGCTCATTGCAGACATGGCCCCTTTCAGCACCAGTTTTAAGCCACAGTTTAACCTGAAATATTTTCTGCAGTGAGAGTGTTTATGCTTCCAGGCTGTGAGTGCCAGCTGGCTCTAGGTGGGAAAACTACCCAAGAAGAAGGAATATAAAAGTTGCAAAATCGCTTTTGAAGAGTCTTCCTCCCCACCTGAATCCTGATGAAAGATGTTTTGTGAATGAGCTTTTTAAACACCTGACCTCAGAGATTCAGCACAAATAAAGGGGGGGAAGGAGAAGCAGATTGATTTGGGTTGATGCTCGGCCAAAGGGGAACAAAGCTCCTTCCAGGCTGATGTTCCCAGAGACACAATGAAATAAAAATGTTATCTCCCTTTTAGCTGTAATCTCTGATTAGAACGTTTAATCAATTAGCATTGCTGTTGTCAAAACTTGCTCCCGACAAAGGATGAGAAAAGCTGCCCGAGGGGATCCCAATCCCAAAACTCGCAGAAGGTGGGAGACTCGTCCCTGCAAGAAACCTCCTGTTCTCCCAGGGTGCTGTGTCGTGATCCTGCCTTCTCCAGCTCAGGAGCGCTCAGAGAATGTCAAATAACCCCAAGAACAGAAGCTGAAAGGATTGTGAGGGTCAGATTTCATGAAAGAAGGTGACTTTTTCTTTTCCCCCCTCTCTGAAATCAGAGCACTTGTGATCTTTGGAGAGGGGGCTGCTGCTGTTTAAAAATAAAACCCAAAACACAAAGTATTTGGAGGCCAGCTGTGAAAAACTTGCTGCGTGTTTTCCTTGCTCCATGAGTCACCTGGGGTTTAGCAGCTCCGAGCTGGTCATTATTGGAATTCCAACAAAAATGACAAGAATTCTTTTCCCTTTTTTTCTCCCCTGTGAGGTTTATTATCTCTCTCATTAACACAACCTTTGTGTTATGGAGTTCTCTGAGGTCTTGGACAAGAACAGGATCTCATTGTGCTGAGTACTGTACAAACATAAAATGGCTAAAATAAACGAGCAGGAGAGCAGGAGACAAAGAGAAGAAGGAAGAAAATGCCCCCATTTCATACACAGCAACCCCAGCCCCAGAGAGGTCACAGGAATTTCTTACAGCAAAGGACAATGTCTGGGGCTTAAAAATCCACCCATATTTCCTGTGGGAGAGTTCACAGCATTAACCACAAAAAGGAAATTTCCTTCCCACCTACCTACCTGCTTGAGAACACAGGGTCTGAAATCCCTGATTGTTTCCTCAAAGGCAGCAGGGTTTGTCCTTGTCCCTGTCCCAGCACCAAAACCCTGCTCAGAGGTTTCTCCTTGCTGTGCTGAGCCCTGTGCAGAGCTCACCCATCTCTGCCCCGTGCAGGAAATGCCCTTCAGAGAAATCTCTACATTGATTTCTCCACACCACGGGCACGACTTGGCTGTGGTGTAATCTTGGGACCAGGCCAGATGGGTGTATTAACCGTGGATATTTCTTCACAAAATCTAATGTAAGTCATGGTAAACAAATGTATTTGGATGGGGATTATTTCTCTGGGGGGCAGAGAGGTTTTGGTAGGTTTTTTTTAATCACATTATTTTATATGAGGCTGCTCCACAGAAAACAAATCACCAAATTGGGATGAGGAGAAAGTATCTTCTGGCCTTAAAGCTGCCAAGGAGCAGGCGGAACCCTGCAGCCCCCAGAGGAAAGGAAAGACAAACCCAGGGATTGTTCTCATGTCAGAGCTGCAGAGCAGCGAGATTTAATGTGTTGGGGTTTTTAATGAGTTGCAGAAAGAAGTGGACAGTGAGGTGATGAAATTTCCTGAAGTGCTGACAGCCCAAGACGTTCTGACTTAGTTATGGGAAATGCTGGAATATGCATGTTAATTGGGATGACTGTTTGGGGCTGGATTCAAGCGTGCAGCGTTCTTGGAAAGAGCTGGATTGGTTTCATGTGCACCTTTTTGATGTGGTGCTCATTCCTGAGCCACCACTCCAGCTCCCCAACACTGGAAAAGACAAACAGCCACGGGGAGCGTGGCAAGAGCAAAGCTGGAGAGGCCCAGGCTGGGTTAGGAGGGGTCTGAAGGGATCTCTGATGCTTGGAGGAGGTCCTAGGGAAAAACAGGGGAAAGCAGGAGCCACCAGGAGCTGGAGCAATGAGCTCTCTATGCCTCAGCAGAAGGAGCTGACAGCTCTCCCATTCTTTGCACAAAGCACCCAGATTTCACACTCAAAATCAGAGCTAAAAGCTCTGGACAGAGCCCCCCGTTATTTCCTACCATCACATCCCTCTGCTCAGCAACTCTTACCACACTAAAAAGAAAAATTAATTAAAACTGGCAGTATATCTGTCAGTAGGATGGGATGAAATACTGACAAAACCCTCTGAGCAACTGCAGAGCTGGGACAGCCAGAGCTGCAGCCTGGACAGGAGCAGCAGGGCGAGCCTGGGATGTTCTGAAATGAAAGATCTGCTGCACAGTAGCGCTCCCCAACCAGGCTGGAAAAGTGACAGCCACACAAAATTAAGCAGAACATGATGGATTAATGCAGGCTGGGGAGTACAGTGGAGTCATTCAGCTGCTCAGAGCTCTCCACAACAACAGTTTGGGAAATGGCTGGCTGGGCTCTGGAATAAGAAATTGAAAAGGCTAAAACCATAACCAAAAGGCTGTGAAAAATCTTGGGATTCACACCGGGAATGCAGACTAGGAAAATACTTGGTGTGGTTACTGTTTATTTTCTATTTTCTTTGTCAAGGGGTTTTATTCATTCACAGTCTTCCAATTCCAGCTTGGAAAGACCCAAATAGCAAAGCAGCTCCTTGAATAGAAGATGCTGTTTTACCATTTCCAAATCAAATATTAAGATCTCTCAAAATAAGCTGATTGTGTTACAGAAAGCTTTGTCAGAATTAGGAACCCAGAGCAGTTTTCTGAAGTGAATCATATCCCAATTTCTGCCTATTTCTGAGGGAGAAGCGACAATCTCCTCCCAAAAATCCAGCGTGGCCCCATCCCCATTTTACATCAGCATTCAATATATGTAAATCTGAATTTGCTGCCATGCAGCAAAGTTTACAGGACCAAGAAATAAACTGAATTAGAGCATTTGTGCTGTCAGAGCTGAGAGTGGATTATTAAAAGAGCCATATTCAAACCTCAGTGCCATGTGTTACTCATTCCTCTAATAGTCCAGGGACTGTGGTGTTAGAAAAGGGTGTAATAAGGACACGTCGTCCTAGACATTGTGTTTCCTAACATTTTGTTAACTGGACACATTTTTGTGGGTTAATAATCTCGCTTGTTTTCTGATGCTTACACTCAATTGCAAAAGCAGCTGAGAGAGAAACAAAAAAAAAAAAAGAAAATTTGCAAAGAAAGACTGGAAGAAAAGCCAAGAAACCCTTCTGTGGAAGTGTAGGTGTTTGGACATGAGAGCCTTTTGGCAGCTTCAGATGTTGGGTTTTTGTTTTTCTAGGTGTTTAAAGAAAAGCAATTACCTCTGTGATGACACTTAATATGCCAAGATTCAGCCTTGAGCAATTTTTTATGGCTGTGTTTTAAACTGCAGAAAGTACAGAGCACGCTGGATCCACTGAAAGATGTTTCAGTGCAGCCGTTCTGACAGGAAAATTGTGGTTACGCTGGCATCTGAAAATTCCTGAAAAAAGACAAATAAGAGGGGAAAAAAACAGTGGTTTCAGGGGGTGGAAATGCTGCATCACTGGCTGCAGAGGGATAATAAATGGGCTGAGATTCTTGGCCTGTTTGAAGCTTATCTTTGAATTTTGAGGCAGATTTTCCCCCCCTTTGTGTTTGTTTCTTTGAACAGCGAACACGAGGGGATGGAAGGAGCAAGAGCAGGAGATCTGAGAGAGGCAGAAAGTTTGAGGTTTTGGGGTTTTTGCAGAGCCTGGGCAGCAGCTCTGAGTATGGCAGGGGTTTATTTCTGCTCCTGTGCTCAGGTTGGGATCCACACCCCATTCCCAAAGCTGCGGTGGGGACACCTGGGAGCTCCTGGAGAGGGCTGGAGCCCAAATTCATCCTGGGAAAATACAAGTGCCTTGTGCTTCCTTGATTCCAGAGGGGTCTGGGATGGCTTCCCTTACCCAGCAGCAGCTGGGACAGGACTTTTGGCAAAGCAGGAATGACCCAGCCACAAATCCCAGGTCTCAGGGGTGTTTTGAGTGGGGATTTCATGTGGCAGTCTGGTGTAAAACAGGCAAAACTCAGCATTAACAGAAAACATCCAGAAAAAACATGCAACAAAACCATCTAGAGCTGCTTGCTTTAGAACATATATACATGACATCAGGAGGGTTTTTTAAGTTAAGGGATTAATTAGCAGAAATAAAACTTCAAGATGGTCTAGGAAAAAGCAAATAAAAGTGCCTGAAGCCTGGGAGACATTGGGAATTTTCCTGACATTTACCCCTTTTATTGTACAGCACAGAAAGGGAATCATTGTGCAAAAATCAGGGTTGAAATGGAAATTCCTCCCTCACACAGCCAGATTTTCCCCTGTGTGCTCCCTGCACATCTTGATCAATATTTCCCTGCTGTTTCAGTAACTGTAAACTGTCATTCCCCGAGCCCACAACTTCCAACATCCAATGGTGTTTTCAGATATGCTCCTGTTGTTTATTTTAAGGCTATGGCTAAATGTAGCCTTCTAATTGCTTCATGGAAAAACAAGTTTACTTTATGGTTTGAGGGTGTAAGGCTGGGGATCGTATTACTCTGTATTTGTCTGAGAGTGACTATTTAAATGGTTGTGATAAGCTACCAAACCTGCAAAGCTGCAATTAAGATGTTTCCAGAAGTTGTGCCCTGTCAGTCAGCACAAGGTGCAACAGATTTTTGTGAAAACACCACCTTGAGAAATTGGGACATTTCCAAAAAAATGAAATATTTGTTTTTAAAAATCCCTTTTTTTTTTTTTTGCCAGCATCAAAATATCAGGGGCTGAGTTTGCTTGTTTTGTGGGTATTTTCAATTTTTATTATTTTTTAATATATTTTAGTCTCGGTTTTGAATAAAAATATGTTTAGAGATGTGATCAAAAGCTTGATGCTTTAAAAAAAAGTTTTTAAGAGGTGCAGTGCTTGTTGAATTGTGCATTTGAATCCATGACTATAATAAATATAAATATAATTATAACTAACTATAACTATAACTATAACTAACTATAACTATAACTATAACTGTAACTATAACTGTAACTATAACTATAACTATAAATGGAAATGGAAATGGAAATGGAAATGGAAAT